>NW_026961714.1:600000-857814 GCF_963924245.1 Chroicocephalus ridibundus
GTCTTGCGGTATCTCCTACAGGGAAAGTGCCAGGAGGGAATTGTCGAGCTTGTTCTCAGTGTCTCTGAGAATTGCTCTGATTATCTGTGTGACCTCTTTGCTAAGACTCTCCAGAGAGCCGTCCTCAAAACAAACACACATCTTGACATATCTCCCACATTGATCGCAGTGTCTCCAGAAACGGCATTCAAGGAGCCAGGAACTTTTCTCCCTACACTGTCCATTGAGTTGTCCTCAAAACCAATATACATCCTGCTGTATCTCCCACATGGAAAGTGCCAGGAGGGAGAAGTGGGGATTATGTTTAGACTTTCTCGGAACTGCTTCAAATCAACTAGATATCTTTGTGCTGTAAATCTCCCAACAGCCAAACGCAAAAGCAGCAAACATCTCGCTGTATGTCCCACATCCAAAGTGCCAAGAGAGAGCTTGCTCTCCCTGTCTTTGAGTACTGTTTTCACTGTCCCGGTTACCTCTTGGCTAACATTCTCTTCAGAGCTGCAGTGAAAGCAGGAACCACGTGGAGAAGGCACCCACACTGAAAGTGCCTGGAGGGAACATTGGGGCTTCTTCTCAGTGTCTCTGACATAGGGTTTCACTTTCCCGGGAAAGTCTCTGCTAACACCCTGCAGAGCGCTGTGCCCAATATACAGAAACGTCTTGCGGTATCTCCTACAGGGAAAGTGCCAGGAGGGAATTGTCGAGCTTGTTCTCAGTGTCTCTGAGAATTGCTCTGATTATCCCTGTGACCTCTTTGCTAAGACTCTCCAGAGAGCCGTCCTCAAAATCAACACACATCTTGACATATCTCCCACATTGATCGCAGTGTCTCCAGAAACGGCATTCAAGGAGCCAGGACCTTTTCTCCCTACACTGTCCATTGAGTTGTCCTCAAAACCAATATACATCCTGCTGTATCTCCCACATGGAAAGTGCCAGGAGGGAGAAGTGGGGATTATGTTTAGACTTTCTCGGAACTGCTTCAAATCAACTAGATATCTTTGTGCTGTAAATCTCCCAACAGCCAAACGCAAAAGCAGCAAACATCTCGCTGTATGTCCCACATCCAAAGTGCCAAGAGAGAGCTTGCTCTCCCTGTCTTTGAGTACTGTTTTCACTGTCCCGGTTACCTCTTGGCTAACATTCTCTTCAGAGCTGCAGTGAAAGCAGGAACCACGTGGAGAAGGCACCCACACTGAAAGTGCCTGGAGGGAACATTGGGGCTTCTTCTCAGTGTCTCTGACATAGGGTTTCACTGTCCCGGGAAAGTCTCTGCTAACACCGTGCAGAGCGCTGTGCCCAATATACAGAAACGTCTTGCGGTATCTCCTACAGGGAAAGTGCCAGGAGGGAATTGTCGAGCTTGTTCTCAGTGTCTCTGAGAATTGCTCTGATTATCTGTGTGACCTCTTTGCTAAGACTCTCCAGAGAGCCGTCCTCAAAACCAACACACATCTTGACATATCTCCCACATTGATCGCAGTGTCTCCAGAAATGGCATTCAAGGAGCCAGGACCTTTTCTCCCTACACTGTCCATTGAGTTGTCCTCAAAACCAATATACATCCTGCTGTATCTCCCACATGGAAAGTGCCAGGAGGGAGAAGTGGGGATTATGTTTAGACTTTCTCGGAACTGCTTCAAATCAACTAGATATCTTTGTGCTGTAAATCTCCCAACAGCCAAACGCAAAAGCAGCAAACATCTCGCTGTATGTCCCACATCCAAAGTGCCAAGAGAGAGCTTGCTCTCCCTGTCTTTGAGTACTGTTTTCACTGTCCCGGTTACCTCTTGGCTAACATTCTCTTCAGAGCTGCAGTGAAAGCAGGAACCACGTGGAGAAGGCACCCACACTGAAAGTGCCTGGAGGGAACATTGGGGCTTCTTCTCAGTGTCTCTGACATAGGGTTTCACTGTCCCGGGAAAGTCTCTGCTAACACCCTGCAGAGCGCTGTGCCCAATATACAGAAACGTCTTGCGGTATCTCCTACAGGGAAAGTGCCAGGAGGGAATTGTCGAGCTTGTTCTCAGTGTCTCTGAGAATTGCTCTGATTATCCCTGTGACCTCTTTGCTAAGACTCTCCAGAGAGCCGTCCTCAAAACCAACACACATCTTGACATATCTCCCACATTGATCGCAGTGTCTCCAGAAACGGCATTCAAGGAGCCAGGACCTTTTCTCCCTACACTGTCCATTGAGTTGTCCTCAAAACCAATATACATCCTGCTATATCTCCCACATGGAAAGTGCCAGGAGGGAGAAGTGGGGATTATGTTTAGACTTTCTCGGAACTGCTTCAAATCAACTAGATATCTTTGTGCTGTAAATCTCCCAACAGCCAAACGCAAAAGCAGCAAACATCTCGCTGTATGTCCCACATCCAAAGTGCCAAGAGAGAGCTTGCTCTCCCTGTCTTTGAGTACTGTTTTCACTGTCCCGGTTACCTCTTTGCTAACATTCTCTTCAGAGCTGCAGTGAAAGCAGGAACCACGTGGAGAAGGCACCCACACTGAAAGTGCCTGGAGGGAACATTGGGGCTTCTTCTCAGTGTCTCTGACATAGGGTTTCACTGTCCCGGGAAAGTCTCTGCTAACACCGTGCAGAGCGCTGTGCCCAATATACAGAAACGTCTTGCGGTATCTCCTACAGGGAAAGTGCCAGGAGGGAATTGTCGAGCTTGTTCTCAGTGTCTCTGAGAATTGCTCTGATTATCTGTGTGACCTCTTTGCTAAGACTCTCCAGAGAGCCGTCCTCAAAACCAACACACATCTTGACATATCTCCCACATTGATCGCAGTGTCTCCAGAAACGGCATTCAAGGAGCCAGGACCTTTTCTCCCTACACTGTCCATTGAGTTGTCCTCAAAACCAATATACATCCTGCTGTATCTCCCACATGGAAAGTGCCAGGAGGGAGAAGTGGGGATTATGTTTAGACTTTCTCGGAACTGCTTCAAATCAACTAGATATCTTTGTGCTCTAAATCGCCCAACAGCCAAACGCAAAAGCAGCAAACATCTCGCTGTATGTCCCACATCCAAAGTGCCAAGAGAGAGCTTGCTCTCCCTGTCTTTGAGTACTGTTTTCACTGTCCCGGTTACCTCTTGGCTAACATTCTCTTCAGAGCTGCAGTGAAAGCAGGAACCACGTGGAGAAGGCACCCACACTGAAAGTGCCTGGAGGGAACATTGGGGCTTCTTCTCAGTGTCTCTGACATAGGGTTTCACTGTCCCGGGAAAGTCTCTGCTAACACCGCGCAGAGCGCTGTGCCCAATATACAGAAACGTCTTGCGGTATCTCCTACAGGGAAAGTGCCAGGAGGGAATTGTCGAGCTTGTTCTCAGTGTCTCTGAGAATTGCTCTGATTATCTGTGTGACCTCTTTGCTAAGACTCTCCAGAGAGCCGTCCTCAAAACAAACACACATCTTGACATATCTCCCACATTGATCGCAGTGTCTCCAGAAACGGCATTCAAGGAGCCAGGACCTTTTCTCCCTACACTGTCCATTGAGTTGTCCTCAAAACCAATATACATCCTGCTGTATCTCCCACATGGAAAGTGCCAGGAGGGAGAAGTGGGGATTATGTTTAGACTTTCTCGGAACTGCTTCAAATCAACTAGATATCTTTGTGCTGTAAATCTCCCAACAGCCAAACGCAAAAGCAGCAAACATCTCGCTGTATGTCCCACATCCAAAGTGCCAAGAGAGAGCTTGCTCTCCCTGTCTTTGAGTACTGTTTTCACTGTCCCGGTTACCTCTTGGCTAACATTCTCTTCAGAGCTGCAGTGAAAGCAGGAACCACGTGGAGAAGGCACCCACACTGAAAGTGCCTGGAGGGAACATTGGGGCTTCTTCTCAGTGTCTCTGACATAGGGTTTCACTGTCCCGGGAAAGTCTCTGCTAACACCCTGCAGAGCGCTGTGCCCAATATACAGAAACGTCTTGCGGTATCTCCTACAGGGAAAGTGCCAGGAGGGAATTGTCGAGCTTGTTCTCAGTGTCTCTGAGAATTGCTCTGATTATCCCTGTGACCTCTTTGCTAAGACTCTCCAGAGAGCCGTCCTCAAAATCAACACACATCTTGACATATCTCCCACATTGATCGCAGTGTCTCCAGAAACGGCATTCAAGGAGCCAGGACCTTTTCTCCCTACACTGTCCATTGAGTTGTCCTCAAAACCAATATACATCCTGCTGTATCTCCCACATGGAAAGTGCCAGGAGGGAGAAGTGGGGATTATGTTTAGACTTTCTCGGAACTGCTTCAAATCAACTAGATATCTTTGTGCTGTAAATCTCCCAACAGCCAAACGCAAAAGCAGCAAACATCTCGCTGTATGTCCCACATCCAAAGTGCCAAGAGAGAGCTTGCTCTCCCTGTCTTTGAGTACTGTTTTCACTGTCCCGGTTACCTCTTGGCTAACATTCTCTTCAGAGCTGCAGTGAAAGCAGGAACCACGTGGAGAAGGCACCCACACTGAAAGTGCCTGGAGGGAACATTGGGGCTTCTTCTCAGTGTCTCTGACATAGGGTTTCACTGTCCCGGGAAAGTCTCTGCTAACACCCTGCAGAGCGCTGTGCCCAATATACAGAAACGTCTTGCGGTATCTCCTACAGGGAAAGTGCCAGGAGGGAATTGTCGAGCTTGTTCTCAGTGTCTCTGAGAATTGCTCTGATTATCTGTGTGACCTCTTTGCTAAGACTCTCCAGAGAGCCGTCCTCAAAACCAACACACATCTTGACATATCTCCCACATTGATCGCAGTGTCTCCAGAAATGGCATTCAAGGAGCCAGGACCTTTTCTCCCTACACTGTCCATTGAGTTGTCCTCAAAACCAATATACATCCTGCTGTATCTCCCACATGGAAAGTGCCAGGAGGGAGAAGTGGGGATTATGTTTAGACTTTCTCGGAACTGCTTCAAATCAACTAGATATCTTTGTGCTGTAAATCTCCCAACAGCCAAACGCAAAAGCAGCAAACATCTCGCTGTATGTCCCACATCCAAAGTGCCAAGAGAGAGCTTGCTCTCCCTGTCTTTGAGTACTGTTTTCACTGTCCCGGTTACCTCTTGGCTAACATTCTCTTCAGAGCTGCAGTGAAAGCAGGAACCACGTGGAGAAGGCACCCACACTGAAAGTGCCTGGAGGGAACATTGGGGCTTCTTCTCAGTGTCTCTGACATAGGGTTTCACTGTCCCGGGAAAGTCTCTGCTAACACCCTGCAGAGCGCTGTGCCCAATATACAGAAACGTCTTGCGGTATCTCCTACAGGGAAAGTGCCAGGAGGGAATTGTCGAGCTTGTTCTCAGTGTCTCTGAGAATTGCTCTGATTATCCCTGTGACCTCTTTGCTAAGACTCTCCAGAGAGCCGTCCTCAAAACCAACACACATCTTGACATATCTCCCACATTGATCGCAGTGTCTCCAGAAACGGCATTCAAGGAGCCAGGACCTTTTCTCCCTACACTGTCCATTGAGTTGTCCTCAAAACCAATATACATCCTGCTATATCTCCCACATGGAAAGTGCCAGGAGGGAGAAGTGGGGATTATGTTTAGACTTTCTCGGAACTGCTTCAAATCAACTAGATATCTTTGTGCTGTAAATCTCCCAACAGCCAAACGCAAAAGCAGCAAACATCTCGCTGTATGTCCCACATCCAAAGTGCCAAGAGAGAGCTTGCTCTCCCTGTCTTTGAGTACTGTTTTCACTGTCCCGGTTACCTCTTGGCTAACATTCTCTTCAGAGCTGCAGTGAAAGCAGGAACCACGTGGAGAAGGCACCCACACTGAAAGTGCCTGGAGGGAACATTGGGGCTTCTTCTCAGTGTCTCTGACATAGGGTTTCACTGTCCCGGGAAAGTCTCTGCTAACACCGTGCAGAGCGCTGTGCCCAATATACAGAAACGTCTTGCGGTATCTCCTACAGGGAAAGTGCCAGGAGGGAATTGTCGAGCTTGTTCTCAGTGTCTCTGAGAATTGCTCTGATTATCTGTGTGACCTCTTTGCTAAGACTCTCCAGAGAGCCGTCCTCAAAACCAACACACATCTTGACATATCTCCCACATTGATCGCAGTGTCTCCAGAAACGGCATTCAAGGAGCCAGGACCTTTTCTCCCTACACTGTCCATTGAGTTGTCCTCAAAACCAATATACATCCTGCTGTATCTCCCACATGGAAAGTGCCAGGAGGGAGAAGTGGGGATTATGTTTAGACTTTCTCGGAACTGCTTCAAATCAACTAGATATCTTTGTGCTCTAAATCGCCCAACAGCCAAACGCAAAAGCAGCAAACATCTCGCTGTATGTCCCACATCCAAAGTGCCAAGAGAGAGCTTGCTCTCCCTGTCTTTGAGTACTGTTTTCACTGTCCCGGTTACCTCTTGGCTAACATTCTCTTCAGAGCTGCAGTGAAAGCAGGAACCACGTGGAGAAGGCACCCACACTGAAAGTGCCTGGAGGGAACATTGGGGCTTCTTCTCAGTGTCTCTGACATAGGGTTTCACTGTCCCGGGAAAGTCTCTGCTAACACCCTGCAGAGCGCTGTGCCCAATATACAGAAACGTCTTGCGGTATCTCCTACAGGGAAAGTGCCAGGAGGGAATTGTCGAGCTTGTTCTCAGTGTCTCTGAGAATTGCTCTGATTATCCCTGTGACCTCTTTGCTAAGACTCTCCAGAGAGCCGTCCTCAAAACCAACACACATCTTGACATATCTCCCACATTGATCGCAGTGTCTCCAGAAATGGCATTCAAGGAGCCAGGACGTTTTCTCCCTACGCTGTCCATTGAGTTGTCCTCAAAACCAATATACATCCTGCTATATCTCCCACATGGAAAGTGCCAGGAGGGAGAAGTGGGGATTATGTTTAGACTTTCTCGGAACTGCTTCAAATCAACTAGATATCTTTGTGCTGTAAATCTCCCAACAGCCAAACGCAAAAGCAGCAAACATCTCGCTGTATGTCCCACATCCAAAGTGCCAAGAGAGAGCTTGCTCTCCCTGTCTTTGAGTACTGTTTCCACTGTCCCGGTTACCTCTTGGCTAACATTCTCTTCAGAGCTGCAGTGAAAGCAGGAACCACGTGGAGAAGGCACCCACACTGAAAGTGCCTGGAGGGAACATTGGGGCTTCTTCTCAGTGTCTCTGACATAGGGTTTCACTGTCCCGGGAAAGTCTCTGCTAACACCGTGCAGAGCGCTGTGCCCAATATACAGAAACGTCTTGCGGTATCTCCTACAGGGAAAGTGCCAGGAGGGAATTGTCGAGCTTGTTCTCAGTGTCTCTGAGAATTGCTCTGATTATCCCTGTGACCTCTTTGCTAAGACTCTCCAGAGAGCCGTCCTCAAAACCAACACACATCTTGACATATCTCCCACATTGATCGCAGTGTCTCCAGAAATGGCATTCAAGGAGCCAGGACCTTTTCTCCCTACACTGTCCATTGAGTTGTCCTCAAAACCAATATACATCCTGCTATATCTCCCACATGGAAAGTGCCAGGAGGGAGAAGTGGGGATTATGTTTAGACTTTCTCGGAACTGCTTCAAATCAACTAGATATCTTTGTGCTGTAAATCTCCCAACAGCCAAACGCAAAAGCAGCAAACATCTCGCTGTATGTCCCACATCCAAAGTGCCAAGAGAGAGCTTGCTCTCCCTGTCTTTGAGTACTGTTTTCACTGTCCCGGTTACCTCTTGGCTAACATTCTCTTCAGAGCTGCAGTGAAAGCAGGAACCACGTGGAGAAGGCACCCACACTGAAAGTGCCTGGAGGGAACATTGGGGCTTCTTCTCAGTGTCTCTGACATAGGGTTTCACTGTCCCGGGAAAGTCTCTGCTAACACCGTGCAGAGCGCTGTGCCCAATATACAGAAACGTCTTGCGGTATCTCCTACAGGGAAAGTGCCAGGAGGGAATTGTCGAGCTTGTTCTCAGTGTCTCTGAGAATTGCTCTGATTATCTGTGTGACCTCTTTGCTAAGACTCTCCAGAGAGCCGTCCTCAAAACCAACACACATCTTGACATATCTCCCACATTGATCGCAGTGTCTCCAGAAACGGCATTCAAGGAGCCAGGACCTTTTCTCCCTACACTGTCCATTGAGTTGTCCTCAAAACCAATATACATCCTGCTGTATCTCCCACATGGAAAGTGCCAGGAGGGAGAAGTGGGGATTATGTTTAGACTTTCTCGGAACTGCTTCAAATCAACTAGATATCTTTGTGCTGTAAATCTCCCAACAGCCAAACGCAAAAGCAGCAAACATCTCGCTGTATGTCCCACATCCAAAGTGCCAAGAGAGAGCTTGCTCTCCCTGTCTTTGAGTACTGTTTTCACTGTCCCGGTTACCTCTTGGCTAACATTCTCTTCAGAGCTGCAGTGAAAGCAGGAACCACGTGGAGAAGGCACCCACACTGAAAGTGCCTGGAGGGAACATTGGGGCTTCTTCTCAGTGTCTCTGACATAGGGTTTCACTGTCCCGGGAAAGTCTCTGCTAACACCGTGCAGAGCGCTGTGCCCAATATACAGAAACGTCTTGCGGTATCTCCTACAGGGAAAGTGCCAGGAGGGAATTGTGGAGCTTGTTCTCAGTGTCTCTGAGAATTGCTCTGATTATCTGTGTGACCTCTTTGCTAAGACTCTCCAGAGAGCCGTCCTCAAAACCAACACACATCTTGACATATCTCCCACATTGATCGCAGTGTCTCCAGAAATGGCATTCAAGGAGCCAGGAACTTTTCTCCCTACACTGTCCATTGAGTTGTCCTCAAAACCAATATACATCCTGCTATATCTCCCACATGGAAAGTGCCAGGAGGGAGAAGTGGGGATTATGTTTAGACTTTCTCGGAACTGCTTCAAATCAACTAGATATCTTTGTGCTGTAAATCTCCCAACAGCCAAACGCAAAAGCAGCAAACATCTCGCTGTATGTCCCACATCCAAAGTGCCAAGAGAGAGCTTGCTCTCCCTGTCTTTGAGTACTGTTTTCACTGTCCCGGTTACCTCTTGGCTAACATTCTCTTCAGAGCTGCAGTGAAAGCAGGAACCACGTGGAGAAGGCACCCACACTGAAAGTGCCTGGAGGGAACATTGGGGCTTCTTCTCAGTGTCTCTGACATAGGGTTTCACTGTCCCGGGAACGTCTCTGCTAACACCCTGCAGAGCGCTGTGCCCAATATACAGAAACGTCTTGCGGTATCTCCTACAGGGAAAGTGCCAGGAGGGAATTGTCGAGCTTGTTCTCAGTGTCTCTGAGAATTGCTCTGATTATCCCTGTGACCTCTTTGCTAAGACTCTCCAGAGAGCCGTCCTCAAAACCAACACACATCTTGACATATCTCCCACATTGATCGCAGTGTCTCCAGAAATGGCATTCAAGGAGCCAGGACCTTTTCTCCCTACACTGTCCATTGAGTTGTCCTCAAAACCAATATACATCCTGCTATATCTCCCACATGGAAAGTGCCAGGAGGGAGAAGTGGGGATTATGTTTAGACTTTCTCGGAACTGCTTCAAATCAACTAGATATCTTTGTGCTGTAAATCTCCCAACAGCCAAACGCAAAAGCAGCAAACATCTCGCTGTATGTCCCACATCCAAAGTGCCAAGAGAGAGCTTGCTCTCCCTGTCTTTGAGTACTGTTTTCACTGTCCCGGTTACCTCTTGGCTAACATTCTCTTCAGAGCTGCAGTGAAAGCAGGAACCACGTGGAGAAGGCACCCACACTGAAAGTGCCTGGAGGGAACATTGGGGCTTCTTCTCAGTGTCTCTGACATAGGGTTTCACTGTCCCGGGAAAGTCTCTGCTAACACCGTGCAGAGCGCTGTGCCCAATATACAGAAACGTCTTGCGGTATCTCCTACAGGGAAAGTGCCAGGAGGGAATTGTCGAGCTTGTTCTCAGTGTCTCTGAGAATTGCTCTGATTATCTGTGTGACCTCTTTGCTAAGACTCTCCAGAGAGCCGTCCTCAAAACCAACACACATCTTGACATATCTCCCACATTGATCGCAGTGTCTCCAGAAACGGCATTCAAGGAGCCAGGACCTTTTCTCCCTACACTGGCCATTGAGTTGTCCTCAAAACCAATATACATCCTGCTGTATCTCCCACATGGAAAGTGCCAGGAGGGAGAAGTGGGGATTATGTTTAGACTTTCTCGGAACTGCTTCAAATCAACTAGATATCTTTGTGCTGTAAATCTCCCAACAGCCAAACGCAAAAGCAGCAAACATCTCGCTGTATGTCCCACATCCAAAGTGCCAAGAGAGAGCTTGCTCTCCCTGTCTTTGAGTACTGTTTTCACTGTCCCGGTTACCTCTTGGCTAACATTCTCTTCAGAGCTGCAGTGAAAGCAGGAACCACGTGGAGAAGGCACCCACACTGAAAGTGCCTGGAGGGAACATTGGGGCTTCTTCTCAGTGTCTCTGACATAGGGTTTCACTGTCCCGGGAACGTCTCTGCTAACACCCTGCAGAGCGCTGTGCCCAATATACAGAAACGTCTTGCGGTATCTCCTACAGGGAAAGTGCCAGGAGGGAATTGTCGAGCTTGTTCTCAGTGTCTCTGAGAATTGCTCTGATTATCCCTGTGACCTCTTTGCTAAGACTCTCCAGAGAGCCGTCCTCAAAACCAACACACATCTTGACATATCTCCCACATTGATCGCAGTGTCTCCAGAAATGGCATTCAAGGAGCCAGGACCTTTTCTCCCTACACTGTCCATTGAGTTGTCCTCAAAACCAATATACATCCTGCTATATCTCCCACATGGAAAGTGCCAGGAGGGAGAAGTGGGGATTATGTTTAGACTTTCTCGGAACTGCTTCAAATCAACTAGATATCTTTGTGCTGTAAATCTCCCAACAGCCAAACGCAAAAGCAGCAAACATCTCGCTGTATGTCCCACATCCAAAGTGCCAAGAGAGAGCTTGCTCTCCCTGTCTTTGAGTACTGTTTTCACTGTCCCGGTTACCTCTTGGCTAACATTCTCTTCAGAGCTGCAGTGAAAGCAGGAACCACGTGGAGAAGGCACCCACACTGAAAGTGCCTGGAGGGAACATTGGGGCTTCTTCTCAGTGTCTCTGACATAGGGTTTCACTGTCCCGGGAAAGTCTCTGCTAACACCGTGCAGAGCGCTGTGCCCAATATACAGAAACGTCTTGCGGTATCTCCTACAGGGAAAGTGCCAGGAGGGAATTGTCGAGCTTGTTCTCAGTGTCTCTGAGAATTGCTCTGATTATCTGTGTGACCTCTTTGCTAAGACTCTCCAGAGAGCCGTCCTCAAAACCAACACACATCTTGACATATCTCCCACATTGATCGCAGTGTCTCCAGAAACGGCATTCAAGGAGCCAGGACCTTTTCTCCCTACACTGGCCATTGAGTTGTCCTCAAAACCAATATACATCCTGCTGTATCTCCCACATGGAAAGTGCCAGGAGGGAGAAGTGGGGATTATGTTTAGACTTTCTCGGAACTGCTTCAAATCAACTAGATATCTTTGTGCTGTAAATCTCCCAACAGCCAAACGCAAAAGCAGCAAACATCTCGCTGTATGTCCCACATCCAAAGTGCCAAGAGAGAGCTTGCTCTCCCTGTCTTTGAGTACTGTTTTCACTGTCCCGGTTACCTCTTTGCTAACATTCTCTTCAGAGCTGCAGTGAAAGCAGGAACCACGTGGAGAAGGCACCCACACTGAAAGTGCCTGGAGGGAACATTGGGGCTTCTTCTCAGTGTCTCTGACATAGGGTTTCACTGTCCCGGGAAAGTCTCTGCTAACACCGTGCAGAGCGCTGTGCCCAATATACAGAAACGTCTTGCGGTATCTCCTACAGGGAAAGTGCCAGGAGGGAATTGTCGAGCTTGTTCTCAGTGTCTCTGAGAATTGCTCTGATTATCCCTGTGACCTCTTTGCTAAGACTCTCCAGAGAGCCGTCCTCAAAACCAACACACATCTTAACATATCTCCCACATTGATCGCAGTGTCTCCAGAAACGGCATTCAAGGAGCCAGGACCTTTTCTCCCTACACTGTCCATTGAGTTGTCCTCAAAACCAATATACATCCTGCTGTATCTCCCACATGGAAAGTGCCAGGAGGGAGAAGTGGGGATTATGTTTAGACTTTCTCGGAACTGCTTCAAATCAACTAGATATCTTTGTGCTCTAAATCGCCCAACAGCCAAACGCAAAAGCAGCAAACATCTCGCTGTATGTCCCACATCCAAAGTGCCAAGAGAGAGCTTGCTCTCCCTGTCTTTGAGTACTGTTTTCACTGTCCCGGTTACCTCTTGGCTAACATTCTCTTCAGAGCTGCAGTGAAAGCAGGAACCACGTGGAGAAGGCACCCACACTGAAAGTGCCTGGAGGGAACATTGGGGCTTCTTCTCAGTGTCTCTGACATAGGGTTTCACTGTTCCGGGAAAGTCTCTGCTAACACCCTGCAGAGCGCTGTGCCCAATATACAGAAACGTCTTGCGGTATCTCCTACAGGGAAAGTGCCAGGAGGGAATTGTGGAGCTTGTTCTCAGTGTCTCTGAGAATTGCTCTGATTATCTGTGTGACCTCTTTGCTAAGACTCTCCAGAGAGCCGTCCTCAAAACCAACACACATCTTGACATATCTCCCACATTGATCGCAGTGTCTCCAGAAACGGCATTCAAGGAGCCAGGACCTTTTCTCCCTACACTGGCCATTGAGTTGTCCTCAAAACCAATATACATCCTGCTGTATCTCCCACATGGAAAGTGCCAGGAGGGAGAAGTGGGGATTATGTTTAGACTTTCTCGGAACTGCTTCAAATCAACTAGATATCTTTGTGCTGTAAATCGCCCAACAGCCAAACGCAAAAGCAGCAAACATCTCGCTGTATGTCCCACATCCAAAGTGCCAAGAGAGAGCTTGCTCTCCCTGTCTTTGAGTACTGTTTTCACTGTCCCGGTTACCTCTTGGCTAACATTCTCTTCAGAGCTGCAGTGAAAGCAGGAACCACGTGGAGAAGGCACCCACACTGAAAGTGCCTGGAGGGAACATTGGGGCTTCTTCTCAGTGTCTCTGACATAGGGTTTCACTGTCCCGGGAAAGTCTCTGCTAACACCCTGCAGAGCGCTGTGCCCAATATACAGAAACGTCTTGCGGTATCTCCTACAGGGAAAGTGCCAGGAGGGAATTGTCGAGCTTGTTCTCAGTGTCTCTGAGAATTGCTCTGATTATCCCTGTGACCTCTTTGCTAAGACTCTCCAGAGAGCCGTCCTCAAAACCAACACACATCTTGACATATCTCCCACATTGATCGCAGTGTCTCCAGAAACGGCATTCAAGGAGCCAGGACGTTTTCTCCCTACACTGTCCATTGAGTTGTCCTCAAAACCAATATACATCCTGCTATATCTCCCACATGGAAAGTGCCAGGAGGGAGAAGTGGGGATTATGTTTAGACTTTCTCGGAACTGCTTCAAATCAACTAGATATCTTTGTGCTGTAAATCTCCCAACAGCCAAACGCAAAAGCAGCAAACATCTCGCTGTATGTCCCACATCCAAAGTGCCAAGAGAGAGCTTGCTCTCCCTGTCTTTGAGTACTGTTTTCACTGTCCCGGTTACCTCTTGGCTAACATTCTCTTCAGAGCTGCAGTGAAAGCAGGAACCACGTGGAGAAGGCACCCACACTGAAAGTGCCTGGAGGGAACATTGGGGCTTCTTCTCAGTGTCTCTGACATAGGGTTTCACTGTCCCGGGAAAGTCTCTGCTAACACCGTGCAGAGCGCTGTGCCCAATATACAGAAACGTCTTGCGGTATCTCCTACAGGGAAAGTGCCAGGAGGGAATTGTCGAGCTTGTTCTCAGTGTCTCTGAGAATTGCTCTGATTATCCCTGTGACCTCTTTGCTAAGACTCTCCAGAGAGCCGTCCTCAAAACCAACACACATCTTAACATATCTCCCACATTGATCGCAGTGTCTCCAGAAACGGCATTCAAGGAGCCAGGACCTTTTCTCCCTACACTGGCCATTGAGTTGTCCTCAAAACCAATATACATCCTGCTGTATCTCCCACATGGAAAGTGCCAGGAGGGAGAAGTGGGGATTATGTTTAGACTTTCTCGGAACTGCTTCAAATCAACTAGATATCTTTGTGCTCTAAATCGCCCAACAGCCAAACGCAAAAGCAGCAAACATCTCGCTGTATGTCCCACATCCAAAGTGCCAAGAGAGAGCTTGCTCTCCCTGTCTTTGAGTACTGTTTTCACTGTCCCGGTTACCTCTTGGCTAACATTCTCTTCAGAGCTGCAGTGAAAGCAGGAACCACGTGGAGAAGGCACCCACACTGAAAGTGCCTGGAGGGAACATTGGGGCTTCTTCTCAGTGTCTCTGACATAGGGTTTCACTGTCCCGGGAAAGTCTCTGCTAACACCCTGCAGAGCGCTGTGCCCAATATACAGAAACGTCTTGCGGTATCTCCTACAGGGAAAGTGCCAGGAGGGAATTGTGGAGCTTGTTCTCAGTGTCTCTGAGAATTGCTCTGATTATCTGTGTGACCTCTTTGCTAAGACTCTCCAGAGAGCCGTCCTCAAAACCAACACACATCTTGACATATCTCCCACATTGATCGCAGTGTCTCCAGAAACGGCATTCAAGGAGCCAGGACCTTTTCTCCCTACACTGGCCATTGAGTTGTCCTCAAAACCAATATACATCCTGCTGTATCTCCCACATGGAAAGTGCCAGGAGGGAGAAGTGGGGATTATGTTTAGACTTTCTCGGAACTGCTTCAAATCAACTAGATATCTTTGTGCTGTAAATCGCCCAACAGCCAAACGCAAAAGCAGCAAACATCTCGCTGTATGTCCCACATCCAAAGTGCCAAGAGAGAGCTTGCTCTCCCTGTCTTTGAGTACTGTTTTCACTGTCCCGGTTACCTCTTGGCTAACATTCTCTTCAGAGCTGCAGTGAAAGCAGGAACCACGTGGAGAAGGCACCCACACTGAAAGTGCCTGGAGGGAACATTGGGGCTTCTTCTCAGTGTCTCTGACATAGGGTTTCACTGTCCCGGGAAAGTCTCTGCTAACACCCTGCAGAGCGCTGTGCCCAATATACAGAAACGTCTTGCGGTATCTCCTACAGGGAAAGTGCCAGGAGGGAATTGTCGAGCTTGTTCTCAGTGTCTCTGAGAATTGCTCTGATTATCCCTGTGACCTCTTTGCTAAGACTCTCCAGAGAGCCGTCCTCAAAACCAACACACATCTTGACATATCTCCCACATTGATCGCAGTGTCTCCAGAAATGGCATTCAAGGAGCCAGGACGTTTTCTCCCTACACTGTCCATTGAGTTGTCCTCAAAACCAATATACATCCTGCTATATCTCCCACATGGAAAGTGCCAGGAGGGAGAAGTGGGGATTATGTTTAGACTTTCTCGGAACTGCTTCAAATCAACTAGATATCTTTGTGCTGTAAATCTCCCAACAGCCAAACGCAAAAGCAGCAAACATCTCGCTGTATGTCCCACATCCAAAGTGCCAAGAGAGAGCTTGCTCTCCCTGTCTTTGAGTACTGTTTTCACTGTCCCGGTTACCTCTTGGCTAACATTCTCTTCAGAGCTGCAGTGAAAGCAGGAACCACGTGGAGAAGGCACCCACACTGAAAGTGCCTGGAGGGAACATTGGGGCTTCTTCTCAGTGTCTCTGACATAGGGTTTCACTGTCCCGGGAAAGTCTCTGCTAACACCGTGCAGAGCGCTGTGCCCAATATACAGAAACGTCTTGCGGTATCTCCTACAGGGAAAGTGCCAGGAGGGAATTGTCGAGCTTGTTCTCAGTGTCTCTGAGAATTGCTCTGATTATCCCTGTGACCTCTTTGCTAAGACTCTCCAGAGAGCCGTCCTCAAAACCAACACACATCTTGACATATCTCCCACATTGATCGCAGTGTCTCCAGAAATGGCATTCAAGGAGCCAGGACCTTTTCTCCCTACACTGTCCATTGAGTTGTCCTCAAAACCAATATACATCCTGCTATATCTCCCACATGGAAAGTGCCAGGAGGGAGAAGTGGGGATTATGTTTAGACTTTCTCGGAACTGCTTCAAATCAACTAGATATCTTTGTGCTGTAAATCTCCCAACAGCCAAACGCAAAAGCAGCAAACATCTCGCTGTATGTCCCACATCCAAAGTGCCAAGAGAGAGCTTGCTCTCCCTGTCTTTGAGTACTGTTTTCACTGTCCCGGTTACCTCTTGGCTAACATTCTCTTCAGAGCTGCAGTGAAAGCAGGAACCACGTGGAGAAGGCACCCACACTGAAAGTGCCTGGAGGGAACATTGGGGCTTCTTCTCAGTGTCTCTGACATAGGGTTTCACTGTCCCGGGAAAGTCTCTGCTAACACCGTGCAGAGCGCTGTGCCCAATATACAGAAACGTCTTGCGGTATCTCCTACAGGGAAAGTGCCAGGAGGGAATTGTCGAGCTTTTTCTCAGTGTCTCTGAGAATTGCTCTGATTATCCCTGTGACCTCTTTGCTAAGACTCTCCAGAGAGCCGTCCTCAAAACCAACACACATCTTAACATATCTCCCACATTGATCGCAGTGTCTCCAGAAACGGCATTCAAGGAGCCAGGACCTTTTCTCCCTACACTGTCCATTGAGTTGTCCTCAAAACCAATATACATCCTGCTGTATCTCCCACATGGAAAGTGCCAGGAGGGAGAAGTGGGGATTATGTTTAGACTTTCTCGGAACTGCTTCAAATCAACTAGATATCTTTGTGCTCTAAATCGCCCAACAGCCAAACGCAAAAGCAGCAAACATCTCGCTGTATGTCCCACATCCAAAGTGCCAAGAGAGAGCTTGCTCTCCCTGTCTTTGAGTACTGTTTTCACTGTCCCGGTTACCTCTTGGCTAACATTCTCTTCAGAGCTGCAGTGAAAGCAGGAACCACGTGGAGAAGGCACCCACACTGAAAGTGCCTGGAGGGAACATTGGGGCTTCTTCTCAGTGTCTCTGACATAGGGTTTCACTGTCCCGGGAAAGTCTCTGCTAACACCCTGCAGAGCGCTGTGCCCAATATACAGAAACGTCTTGCGGTATCTCCTACAGGGAAAGTGCCAGGAGGGAATTGTCGAGCTTGTTCTCAGTGTCTCTGAGAATTGCTCTGATTATCCCTGTGACCTCTTTGCTAAGACTCTCCAGAGAGCCGTCCTCAAAACCAACACACATCTTGACATATCTCCCACATTGATCGCAGTGTCTCCAGAAACGGCATTCAAGGAGCCAGGACCTTTTCTCCCTACACTGGCCATTGAGTTGTCCTCAAAACCAATATACATCCTGCTGTATCTCCCACATGGAAAGTGCCAGGAGGGAGAAGTGGGGATTATGTTTAGACTTTCTCGGAACTGCTTCAAATCAACTAGATATCTTTGTGCTGTAAATCGCCCAACAGCCAAACGCAAAAGCAGCAAACATCTCGCTGTATGTCCCACATCCAAAGTGCCAAGAGAGAGCTTGCTCTCCCTGTCTTTGAGTACTGTTTTCACTGTCCCGGTTACCTCTTGGCTAACATTCTCTTCAGAGCTGCAGTGAAAGCAGGAACCACGTGGAGAAGGCACCCACACTGAAAGTGCCTGGAGGGAACATTGGGGCTTCTTCTCAGTGTCTCTGACATAGGGTTTCACTGTCCCGGGAAAGTCTCTGCTAACACCCTGCAGAGCGCTGTGCCCAATATACAGAAACGTCTTGCGGTATCTCCTACAGGGAAAGTGCCAGGAGGGAATTGTCGAGCTTGTTCTCAGTGTCTCTGAGAATTGCTCTGATTATCCCTGTGACCTCTTTGCTAAGACTCTCCAGAGAGCCGTCCTCAAAACCAACACACATCTTGACATATCTCCCACATTGATCGCAGTGTCTCCAGAAATGGCATTCAAGGAGCCAGGACGTTTTCTCCCTACACTGTCCATTGAGTTGTCCTCAAAACCAATATACATCCTGCTATATCTCCCACATGGAAAGTGCCAGGAGGGAGAAGTGGGGATTATGTTTAGACTTTCTCGGAACTGCTTCAAATCAACTAGATATCTTTGTGCTGTAAATCTCCCAACAGCCAAACGCAAAAGCAGCAAACATCTCGCTGTATGTCCCACATCCAAAGTGCCAAGAGAGAGCTTGCTCTCCCTGTCTTTGAGTACTGTTTTCACTGTCCCGGTTACCTCTTGGCTAACATTCTCTTCAGAGCTGCAGTGAAAGCAGGAACCACGTGGAGAAGGCACCCACACTGAAAGTGCCTGGAGGGAACATTGGGGCTTCTTCTCAGTGTCTCTGACATAGGGTTTCACTGTCCCGGGAAAGTCTCTGCTAACACCGTGCAGAGCGCTGTGCCCAATATACAGAAACGTCTTGCGGTATCTCCTACAGGGAAAGTGCCAGGAGGGAATTGTCGAGCTTGTTCTCAGTGTCTCTGAGAATTGCTCTGATTATCCCTGTGACCTCTTTGCTAAGACTCTCCAGAGAGCCGTCCTCAAAACCAACACACATCTTGACATATCTCCCACATTGATCGCAGTGTCTCCAGAAATGGCATTCAAGGAGCCAGGACCTTTTCTCCCTACACTGTCCATTGAGTTGTCCTCAAAACCAATATACATCCTGCTATATCTCCCACATGGAAAGTGCCAGGAGGGAGAAGTGGCGATTATGTTTAGACTTTCTCGGAACTGCTTCAAATCAACTAGATATCTTTGTGCTGTAAATCTCCCAACAGCCAAACGCAAAAGCAGCAAACATCTCGCTGTATGTCCCACATCCAAAGTGCCAAGAGAGAGCTTGCTCTCCCTGTCTTTGAGTACTGTTTTCACTGTCCCGGTTACCTCTTGGCTAACATTCTCTTCAGAGCTGCAGTGAAAGCAGGAACCACGTGGAGAAGGCACCCACACTGAAAGTGCCTGGAGGGAACATTGGGGCTTCTTCTCAGTGTCTCTGACATAGGGTTTCACTGTCCCGGGAAAGTCTCTGCTAACACCGTGCAGAGCGCTGTGCCCAATATACAGAAACGTCTTGCGGTATCTCCTACAGGGAAAGTGCCAGGAGGGAATTGTCGAGCTTGTTCTCAGTGTCTCTGAGAATTGCTCTGATTATCTGTGTGACCTCTTTGCTAAGACTCTCCAGAGAGCCGTCCTCAAAACCAACACACATCTTGACATATCTCCCACATTGATCGCAGTGTCTCCAGAAACGGCATTCAAGGAGCCAGGACCTTTTCTCCCTACACTGTCCATTGAGTTGTCCTCAAAACCAATATACATCCTGCTGTATCTCCCACATGGAAAGTGCCAGGAGGGAGAAGTGGGGATTATGTTTAGACTTTCTCGGAACTGCTTCAAATCAACTAGATATCTTTGTGCTGTAAATCGCCCAACAGCCAAACGCAAAAGCAGCAAACATCTCGCTGTATGTCCCACATCCAAAGTGCCAAGAGAGAGCTTGCTCTCCCTGTCTTTGAGTACTGTTTTCACTGTCCCGGTTACCTCTTGGCTAACATTCTCTTCAGAGCTGCAGTGAAAGCAGGAACCACGTGGAGAAGGCACCCACACTGAAAGTGCCTGGAGGGAACATTGGGGCTTCTTCTCAGTGTCTCTGACATAGGGTTTCACTGTCCCGGGAAAGTCTCTGCTAACACCCTGCAGAGCGCTGTGCCCAATATACAGAAACGTCTTGCGGTATCTCCTACAGGGAAAGTGCCAGGAGGGAATTGTCGAGCTTGTTCTCAGTGTCTCTGAGAATTGCTCTGATTATCCCTGTGACCTCTTTGCTAAGACTCTCCAGAGAGCCGTCCTCAAAACCAACACACATCTTAACATATCTCCCACATTGATCGCAGTGTCTCCAGAAACGGCATTCAAGGAGCCAGGACCTTTTCTCCCTACACTGTCCATTGAGTTGTCCTCAAAACCAATATACATCCTGCTGTATCTCCCACATGGAAAGTGCCAGGAGGGAGAAGTGGGGATTATGTTTAGACTTTCTCGGAACTGCTTCAAATCAACTAGATATCTTTGTGCTCTAAATCGCCCAACAGCCAAACGCAAAAGCAGCAAACATCTCGCTGTATGTCCCACATCCAAAGTGCCAAGAGAGAGCTTGCTCTCCCTGTCTTTGAGTACTGTTTTCACTGTCCCGGTTACCTCTTGGCTAACATTCTCTTCAGAGCTGCAGTGAAAGCAGGAACCACGTGGAGAAGGCACCCACACTGAAAGTGCCTGGAGGGAACATTGGGGCTTCTTCTCAGTGTCTCTGACATAGGGTTTCACTGTTCCGGGAAAGTCTCTGCTAACACCCTGCAGAGCGCTGTGCCCAATATACAGAAACGTCTTGCGGTATCTCCTACAGGGAAAGTGCCAGGAGGGAATTGTGGAGCTTGTTCTCAGTGTCTCTGAGAATTGCTCTGATTATCTGTGTGACCTCTTTGCTAAGACTCTCCAGAGAGCCGTCCTCAAAACCAACACACATCTTGACATATCTCCCACATTGATCGCAGTGTCTCCAGAAATGGCATTCAAGGAGCCAGGACCTTTTCTCCCTACACTGTCCATTGAGTTGTCCTCAAAACCAATATACATCCTGCTATATCTCCCACATGGAAAGTGCCAGGAGGGAGAAGTGGGGATTATGTTTAGACTTTCTCGGAACTGCTTCAAATCAACTAGATATCTTTGTGCTGTAAATCTCCCAACAGCCAAACGCAAAAGCAGCAAACATCTCGCTGTATGTCCCACATCCAAAGTGCCAAGAGAGAGCTTGCTCTCCCTGTCTTTGAGTACTGTTTTCACTGTCCCGGTTACGTCTTTGCTAACATTCTCTTCAGAGCTGCAGTGAAAGCAGGAACCACGTGGAGAAGGCACCCACACTGAAAGTGCCTGGAGGGAACATTGGGGCTTCTTCTCAGTGTCTCTGACATAGGGTTTCACTGTCCCGGGAAAGTCTCTGCTAACACCGTGCAGAGCGCTGTGCCCAATATACAGAAACGTCTTGCGGTATCTCCTACAGGGAAAGTGCCAGGAGGGAATTGTCGAGCTTGTTCTCAGTGTCTCTGAGAATTGCTCTGATTATCTGTGTGACCTCTTTGCTAAGACTCTCCAGAGAGCCGTCCTCAAAACCAACACACATCTTGACATATCTCCCACATTGATCGCAGTGTCTCCAGAAACGGCATTCAAGGAGCCAGGACCTTTTCTCCCTACACTGTCCATTGAGTTGTCCTCAAAACCAATATACATCCTGCTGTATCTCCCACGTGGAAAGTGCCAGGAGGGAGAAGTGGGGATTATGTTTAGACTTTCTCGGAACTGCTTCAAATCAACTAGATATCTTTGTGCTGTAAATCGCCCAACAGCCAAACGCAAAAGCAGCAAACATCTCGCTGTATGTCCCACATCCAAAGTGCCAAGAGAGAGCTTGCTCTCCCTGTCTTTGAGTACTGTTTTCACTGTCCCGGTTACCTCTTGGCTAACATTCTCTTCAGAGCTGCAGTGAAAGCAGGAACCACGTGGAGAAGGCACCCACACTGAAAGTGCCTGGAGGGAACATTGGGGCTTCTTCTCAGTGTCTCTGACATAGGGTTTCACTGTCCCGGGAAAGTCTCTGCTAACACCGTGCAGAGCGCTGTGCCCAATATACAGAAACGTCTTGCGGTATCTCCTACAGGGAAAGTGCCAGGAGGGAATTGTCGAGCTTGTTCTCAGTGTCTCTGAGAATTGCTCTGATTATCTGTGTGACCTCTTTGCTAAGACTCTCCAGAGAGCCGTCCTCAAAACCAACACACATCTTGACATATCTCCCACATTGATCGCAGTGTCTCCAGAAACGGCATTCAAGGAGCCAGGACCTTTTCTCCCTACACTGGCCATTGAGTTGTCCTCAAAACCAATATACATCCTGCTGTATCTCCCACATGGAAAGTGCCAGGAGGGAGAAGTGGGGATTATGTTTAGACTTTCTCGGAACTGCTTCAAATCAACTAGATATCTTTGTGCTGTAAATCTCCCAACAGCCAAACGCAAAAGCAGCAAACATCTCGCTGTATGTCCCACATCCAAAGTGCCAAGAGAGAGCTTGCTCTCCCTGTCTTTGAGTACTGTTTTCACTGTCCCGGTTACCTCTTGGCTAACATTCTCTTCAGAGCTGCAGTGAAAGCAGGAACCACGTGGAGAAGGCACCCACACTGAAAGTGCCTGGAGGGAACATTGGGGCTTCTTCTCAGTGTCTCTGACATAGGGTTTCACTGTCCCGGGAAAGTCTCTGCTAACACCGTGCAGAGCGCTGTGCCCAATCTACAGAAACGTCTTGCGGTATCTCCTACAGGGAAAGTGCCAGGAGGGAATTGTGGAGCTTGTTCTCAGTGTCTCTGAGAATTGCTCTGATTATCTGTGTGACCTCTTTGCTAAGACTCTCCAGAGAGCCGTCCTCAAAACCAACACACATCTTGACATATCTCCCACATTGATCGCAGTGTCTCCAGAAACGGCATTCAAGGAGCCAGGACCTTTTCTCCCTACACTGTCCATTGAGTTGTCCTCAAAACCAATATACATTCTGCTGTATCTCCCACATGGAAAGTGCCAGGAGGGAGAAGTGGGGATTATGTTTAGACTTTCTCGGAACTGCTTCAAATCAACTAGATATCTTTGTGCTGTAAATCGCCCAACAGCCAAACGCAAAAGCAGCAAACATCTCGCTGTATGTCCCACATCCAAAGTGCCAAGAGAGAGCTTGCTCTCCCTGTCTTTGAGTACTGTTTTCACTGTCCCGGTTACCTCTTGGCTAACATTCTCTTCAGAGCTGCAGTGAAAGCAGGAACCACGTGGAGAAGGCACCCACACTGAAAGTGCCTGGAGGGAACATTGGGGCTTCTTCTCAGTGTCTCTGACATAGGGTTTCACTGTTCCGGGAAAGTCTCTGCTAACACCGCGCAGAGCGCTGTGCCCAATATACAGAAACGTCTTGCGGTATCTCCTACAGGGAAAGTGCCAGGAGGGAATTGTCGAGCTTGTTCTCAGTGTCTCTGAGAATTGCTCTGATTATCTGTGTGACCTCTTTGCTAAGACTCTCCAGAGAGCCGTCCTCAAAACCAACACACATCTTGACATATCTCCCACATTGATCGCAGTGTCTCCAGAAACGGCATTCAAGGAGCCAGGACCTTTTCTCCCTACACTGTCCATTGAGTTGTCCTCAAAACCAATATACATCCTGCTGTATCTCCCACATGGAAAGTGCCAGGAGGGAGAAGTGGGGATTATGTTTAGACTTTCTCGGAACTGCTTCAAATCAACTAGATATCTTTGTGCTCTAAATCGCCCAACAGCCAAACGCAAAAGCAGCAAACATCTCGCTGTATGTCCCACATCCAAAGTGCCAAGAGAGAGCTTGCTCTCCCTGTCTTTGAGTACTGTTTTCACTGTCCCGGTTACCTCTTGGCTAACATTCTCTTCAGAGCTGCAGTGAAAGCAGGAACCACGTGGAGAAGGCACCCACACTGAAAGTGCCTGGAGGGAACATTGGGGCTTCTTCTCAGTGTCTCTGACATAGGGTTTCACTGTCCCGGGAAAGTCTCTGCTAACACCCTGCAGAGCGCTGTGCCCAATATACAGAAACGTCTTGCGGTATCTCCTACAGGGAAAGTGCCAGGAGGGAATTGTCGAGCTTGTTCTCAGTGTCTCTGAGAATTGCTCTGATTATCTGTGTGACCTCTTTGCTAAGACTCTCCAGAGAGCCGTCCTCAAAACCAACACACATCTTGACATATCTCCCACATTGATCGCAGTGTCTCCAGAAACGGCATTCAAGGAGCCAGGACCTTTTCTCCCTACACTGTCCATTGAGTTGTCCTCAAAACCAATATACATCCTGCTGTATCTCCCACATGGAAAGTGCCAGGAGGGAGAAGTGGGGATTATGTTTAGACTTTCTCGGAACTGCTTCAAATCAACTAGATATCTTTGTGCTCTAAATCGCCCAACAGCCAAACGCAAAAGCAGCAAACATCTCGCTGTATGTCCCACATCCAAAGTGCCAAGAGAGAGCTTGCTCTCCCTGTCTTTGAGTACTGTTTTCACTGTCCCGGTTACCTCTTGGCTAACATTCTCTTCAGAGCTGCAGTGAAAGCAGGAACCACGTGGAGAAGGCACCCACACTGAAAGTGCCTGGAGGGAACATTGGGGCTTCTTCTCAGTGTCTCTGACATAGGGTTTCACTGTCCCGGGAAAGTCTCTGCTAACACCGCGCAGAGCGCTGTGCCCAATATACAGAAACGTCTTGCGGTATCTCCTACAGGGAAAGTGCCAGGAGGGAATTGTCGAGCTTGTTCTCAGTGTCTCTGAGAATTGCTCTGATTATCTGTGTGACCTCTTTGCTAAGACTCTCCAGAGAGCCGTCCTCAAAACCAACACACATCTTGACATATCTCCCACATTGATCGCAGTGTCTCCAGAAACGGCATTCAAGGAGCCAGGACCTTTTCTCCCTACACTGGCCATTGAGTTGTCCTCAAAACCAATATACATCCTGCTGTATCTCCCACATGGAAAGTGCCAGGAGGGAGAAGTGGGGATTATGTTTAGAATTTCTCGGAACTGCTTCAAATCAACTAGATATCTTTGTGCTCTAAATCGCCCAACAGCCAATCGCAAAAGCAGCAAACATCTCGCTGTATGTCCCACATCCAAAGTGCCAAGAGAGAGCTTGCTCTCCCTGTCTTTGAGTACTGTTTTCACTGTCCCGGTTACCTCTTGGCTAACATTCTCTTCAGAGCTGCAGTGAAAGCAGGAACCACGTGGAGAAGGCACCCACACTGAAAGTGCCTGGAGGGAACATTGGGGCTTCTTCTCAGTGTCTCTGACATAGGGTTTCACTGTCCCGGGAAAGTCTCTGCTAACACCCTGCAGAGCGCTGTGCCCAATATACAGAAACGTCTTGCGGTATCTCCTACAGGGAAAGTGCCAGGAGGGATTGTCGAGCTTGTTCTCAGTGTCTCTGAGAATTGCTCTGATTATCTGTGTGACCTCTTTGCTAAGACTCTCCAGAGAGCCGTCCTCAAAACCAACACACATCTTGACATATCTCCCACATTGATCGCAGTGTCTCCAGAAACGGCATTCAAGGAGCCAGGACCTTTTCTCCCTACACTGTCCATTGAGTTGTCCTCAAAACCAATATACATCCTGCTGTATCTCCCACATGGAAAGTGCCAGGAGGGAGAAGTGGGGATTATGTTTAGACTTTCTCGGAACTGCTTCAAATCAACTAGATATCTTTGTGCTCTAAATCGCCCAACAGCCAAACGCAAAAGCAGCAAACATCTCGCTGTATGTCCCACATCCAAAGTGCCAAGAGAGAGCTTGCTCTCCCTGTCTTTGAGTACTGTTTTCACTGTCCCGGTTACCTCTTGGCTAACATTCTCTTCAGAGCTGCAGTGAAAACAGGAACCACGTGGAGAAGGCACCCACACTGAAAGTGCCTGGAGGGAACATTGGGGCTTCTTCTCAGTGTCTCTGACATAGGGTTTCACTGTCCCGGGAAAGTCTCTGCTAACACCGTGCAGAGCGCTGTGCCCAATATACAGAAACGTCTTGCGGTATCTCCTACAGGGAAAGTGCCAGGAGGGAATTGTCGAGCTTGTTCTCAGTGTCTCTGAGAATTGCTCTGATTATCTGTGTGACCTCTTTGCTAAGACTCTCCAGAGAGCCGTCCTCAAAACCAACACACATCTTGACATATCTCCCACATTGATCGCAGTGTCTCCAGAAACGGCATTCAAGGAGCCAGGACCTTTTCTCCCTACACTGTCCATTGAGTTGTCCTCAAAACCAATATACATCCTGCTGTATCTCCCACATGGAAAGTGCCAGGAGGGAGAAGTGGGGATTATGTTTAGACTTTCTCGGAACTGCTTCAAATCAACTAGATATCTTTGTGCTGTAAATCTCCCAACAGCCAAACGCAAAAGCAGCAAACATCTCGCTGTATGTCCCACATCCAAAGTGCCAAGAGAGAGCTTGCTCTCCCTGTCTTTGAGTACTGTTTTCACTGTCCCGGTTACCTCTTTGCTAACATTCTCTTCAGAGCTGCAGTGAAAGCAGGAACCACGTGGAGAAGGCACCCACACTGAAAGTGCCTGGAGGGAACATTGGGGCTTCTTCTCAGTGTCTCTGACATAGGGTTTCACTGTCCCGGGAAAGTCTCTGCTAACACCCTGCAGAGCGCTGTGCCCAATATACAGAAACGTCTTGCGGTATCTCCTACAGGGAAAGTGCCAGGAGGGATTGTCGAGCTTGTTCTCAGTGTCTCTGAGAATTGCTCTGATTATCTGTGTGACCTCTTTGCTAAGACTCTCCAGAGAGCCGTCCTCAAAACCAACACACATCTTGACATATCTCCCACATTGATCGCAGTGTCTCCAGAAACGGCATTCAAGGAGCCAGGACCTTTTCTCCCTACACTGTCCATTGAGTTGTCCTCAAAACCAATATACATCCTGCTGTATCTCCCACATGGAAAGTGCCAGGAGGGAGAAGTGGGGATTATGTTTAGACTTTCTCGGAACTGCTTCAAATCAACTAGATATCTTTGTGCTGTAAATCTCCCAACAGCCAAACGCAAAAGCAGCAAACATCTCGCTGTATGTCCCACATCCAAAGTGCCAAGAGAGAGCTTGCTCTCCCTGTCTTTGAGTACTGTTTTCACTGTCCCGGTTACCTCTTTGCTAACATTCTCTTCAGAGCTGCAGTGAAAGCAGGAATCACGTGGAGAAGGCACCCACACTGAAAGTGCCTGGAGGGAACATTGGGGCTTCTTCTCAGTGTCTCTGACATAGGGTTTCACTGTCCCGGGAAAGTCTCTGCTAACACCGTGCAGAGCGCTGTGCCCAATATACAGAAACGTCTTGCGGTATCTCCTACAGGGAAAGTGCCAGGAGGGAATTGTCGAGCTTGTTCTCAGTGTCTCTGAGAATTGCTCTGATTATCTGTGTGACCTCTTTGCTAAGACTCTCCAGAGAGCCGTCCTCAAAACCAACACACATCTTGACATATCTCCCACATTGATCGCAGTGTCTCCAGAAACGGCATTCAAGGAGCCAGGACCTTTTCTCCCTACACTGTCCATTGAGTTGTCCTCAAAACCAATATACATCCTGCTGTATCTCCCACATGGAAAGTGCCAGGAGGGAGAAGTGGGGATTATGTTTAGACTTTCTCGGAACTGCTTCAAATCAACTAGATATCTTTGTGCTCTAAATCGCCCAACAGCCAAACGCAAAAGCAGCAAACATCTCGCTGTATGTCCCACATCCAAAGTGCCAAGAGAGAGCTTGCTCTCCCTGTCTTTGAGTACTGTTTTCACTGTCCCGGTTACCTCTTGGCTAACATTCTCTTCAGAGCTGCAGTGAAAGCAGGAACCACGTGGAGAAGGCACCCACACTGAAAGTGCCTGGAGGGAACATTGGGGCTTCTTCTCAGTGTCTCTGACATAGGGTTTCACTGTCCCGGGAAAGTCTCTGCTAACACCGTGCAGAGCGCTGTGCCCAATATACAGAAACGTCTTGCGGTATCTCCTACAGGGAAAGTGCCAGGAGGGAATTGTGGAGCTTGTTCTCAGTGTCTCTGAGAATTGCTCTGATTATCTGTGTGACCTCTTTGCTAAGACTCTCCAGAGAGCCGTCCTCAAAACCAACACACATCTTGACATATCTCCCACATTGATCGCAGTGTCTCCAGAAACGGCATTCAAGGAGCCAGGACCTTTTCTCCCTACACTGTCCATTGAGTTGTCCTCAAAACCAATATACATCCTGCTGTATCTCCCACATGGAAAGTGCCAGGAGGGAGAAGTGGGGATTATGTTTAGACTTTCTCGGAACTGCTTCAAATCAACTAGATATCTTTGTGCTGTAAATCTCCCAACAGCCAAACGCAAAAGCAGCAAACATCTCGCTGTATGTCCCACATCCAAAGTGCCAAGAGAGAGCTTGCTCTCCCTGTCTTTGAGTACTGTTTTCACTGTCCCGGTTACCTCTTTGCTAACATTCTCTTCAGAGCTGCAGTGAAAGCAGGAATCACGTGGAGAAGGCACCCACACTGAAAGTGCCTGGAGGGAACATTGGGGCTTCTTCTCAGTGTCTCTGACATAGGGTTTCACTGTCCCGGGAAAGTCTCTGCTAACACCGTGCAGAGCGCTGTGCCCAATATACAGAAACGTCTTGCGGTATCTCCTACAGGGAAAGTGCCAGGAGGGAATTGTCGAGCTTGTTCTCAGTGTCTCTGAGAATTGCTCTGATTATCTGTGTGACCTCTTTGCTAAGACTCTCCAGAGAGCCGTCCTCAAAACCAACACACATCTTGACATATCTCCCACATTGATCGCAGTGTCTCCAGAAACGGCATTCAAGGAGCCAGGACCTTTTCTCCCTACACTGTCCATTGAGTTGTCCTCAAAACCAATATACATCCTGCTGTATCTCCCACATGGAAAGTGCCAGGAGGGAGAAGTGGGGATTATGTTTAGACTTTCTCGGAACTGCTTCAAATCAACTAGATATCTTTGTGCTGTAAATCGCCCAACAGCCAAACGCAAAAGCAGCAAACATCTCGCTGTATGTCCCACATCCAAAGTGCCAAGAGAGAGCTTGCTCTCCCTGTCTTTGAGTACTGTTTTCACTGTCCCGGTTACCTCTTGGCTAACATTCTCTTCAGAGCTGCAGTGAAAGCAGGAACCACGTGGAGAAGGCACCCACACTGAAAGTGCCTGGAGGGAACATTGGGGCTTCTTCTCAGTGTCTCTGACATAGGGTTTCACTGTCCCGGGAAAGTCTCTGCTAACACCGTGCAGAGCGCTGTGCCCAATATACAGAAACGTCTTGCGGTATCTCCTACAGGGAAAGTGCCAGGAGGGAATTGTGGAGCTTGTTCTCAGTGTCTCTGAGAATTGCTCTGATTATCTGTGTGACCTCTTTGCTAAGACTCTCCAGAGAGCCGTCCTCAAAACCAACACACATCTTGACATATCTCCCACATTGATCGCAGTGTCTCCAGAAACGGCATTCAAGGAGCCAGGACCTTTTCTCCCTACACTGTCCATTGAGTTGTCCTCAAAACCAATATACATCCTGCTGTATCTCCCACGTGGAAAGTGCCAGGAGGGAGAAGTGGGGATTATGTTTAGACTTTCTCGGAACTGCTTCAAATCAACTAGATATCTTTGTGCTGTAAATCTCCCAACAGCCAAACGCAAAAGCAGCAAACATCTCGCTGTATGTCCCACATCCAAAGTGCCAAGAGAGAGCTTGCTCTCCCTGTCTTTGAGTACTGTTTTCACTGTCCCGGTTACCTCTTGGCTAACATTCTCTTCAGAGCTGCAGTGAAAGCAGGAACCACGTGGAGAAGGCACCCACACTGAAAGTGCCTGGAGGGAACATTGGGGCTTCTTCTCAGTGTCTCTGACATAGGGTTTCACTGTCCCGGGAAAGTCTCTGCTAACACCGTGCAGAGCGCTGTGCCCAATCTACAGAAATGTCTTGCGGTATCTCCTACAGGGAAAGTGCCAGGAGGGAATTGTCGAGCTTGTTCTCAGTGTCTCTGAGAATTGCTCTGATTATCTGTGTGACCTCTTTGCTAAGACTCTCCAGAGAGCCGTCCTCAAAACCAACACACATCTTGACATATCTCCCACATTGATCGCAGTGTCTCCAGAAACGGCATTCAAGGAGCCAGGACCTTTTCTCCCTACACTGTCCATTGAGTTGTCCTCAAAACCAATATACATCCTGCTGTATCTCCCACATGGAAAGTGCCAGGAGGGAGAAGTGGGGATTATGTTTAGACTTTCTCGGAACTGCTTCAAATCAACTAGATATCTTTGTGCTGTAAATCGCCCAACAGCCAAACGCAAAAGCAGCAAACATCTCGCTGTATGTCCCACATCCAAAGTGCCAAGAGAGAGCTTGCTCTCCCTGTCTTTGAGTACTGTTTTCACTGTCCCGGTTACCTCTTGGCTAACATTCTCTTCAGAGCTGCAGTGAAAGCAGGAACCACGTGGAGAAGGCACCCACACTGAAAGTGCCTGGAGGGAACATTGGGGCTTCTTCTCAGTGTCTCTGACATAGGGTTTCACTGTCCCGGGAAAGTCTCTGCTAACACCCTGCAGAGCGCTGTGCCCAATATACAGAAACGTCTTGCGGTATCTCCTACAGGGAAAGTGCCAGGAGGGAATTGTCGAGCTTGTTCTCAGTGTCTCTGAGAATTGCTCTGATTATCTGTGTGACCTCTTTGCTAAGACTCTCCAGAGAGCCGTCCTCAAAACCAACACACATCTTGACATATCTCCCACATTGATCGCAGTGTCTCCAGAAATGGCATTCAAGGAGCCAGGACCTTTTCTCCCTACACTGTCCATTGAGTTGTCCTCAAAACCAATATACATCCTGCTATATCTCCCACATGGAAAGTGCCAGGAGGGAGAAGTGGGGATTATGTTTAGACTTTCTCGGAACTGCTTCAAATCAACTAGATATCTTTGTGCTCTAAATCGCCCAACAGCCAAACGCAAAAGCAGCAAACATCTCGCTGTATGTCCCACATCCAAAGTGCCAAGAGAGAGCTTGCTCTCCCTGTCTTTGAGTACTGTTTTCACTGTCCCGGTTACCTCTTGGCTAACGTTCTCTTCAGAGCTGCAGTGAAAGCAGGAACCACGTGGAGAAGGCACCCACACTGAAAGTGCCTGGAGGGAACATTGGGGCTTCTTCTCAGTGTCTCTGACATAGGGTTTCACTGTCCCGGGAAAGTCTCTGCTAACACCGTGCAGAGCGCTGTGCCCAATATACAGAAACGTCTTGCGGTATCTCCTACAGGGAAAGTGCCAGGAGGGAATTGTCGAGCTTGTTCTCAGTGTCTCTGAGAATTGCTCTGATTTTCCCTGTGACCTCTTTGCTAAGACTCTCCAGAGAGCCGTCCTCAAAACCAACACACATCTTAACATATCTCCCACATTGATCGCAGTGTCTCCAGAAACGGCATTCAAGGAGCCAGGACCTTTTCTCCCTACACTGTCCATTGAGTTGTCCTCAAAACCAATATACATCCTGCTGTATCTCCCACATGGAAAGTGCCAGGAGGGAGAAGTGGGGATTATGTTTAGACTTTCTCGGAACTGCTTCAAATCAACTAGATATCTTTGTGCTGTAAATCGCCCAACAGCCAAACGCAAAAGCAGCAAACATCTCGCTGTATGTCCCACATCGAAAGTGCCAAGAGAGAGCTTGCTCTCCCTGTCTTTGAGTACTGTTTTCACTGTCCCGGTTACCTCTTGGCTAACATTCTCTTCAGAGCTGCAGTGAAAGCAGGAACCACGTGGAGAAGGCACCCACACTGAAAGTGCCTGGAGGGAACATTGGGGCTTCTTCTCAGTGTCTCTGACATAGGGTTTCCCTGTCCCGGGAAAGTCTCTGCTAACACCCTGCAGAGCGCTGTGCCCAATCTACAGAAACGTCTTGCGGTATCTCCTACAGGGAAAGTGCCAGGAGGGAATTGTCGAGCTTGTTCTCAGTGTCTCTGAGAATTGCTCTGATTATCCCTGTGACCTCTTTGCTAAGACTCTCCAGAGAGCCGTCCTCAAAACCAACACACATCTTAACATATCTCCCACATTGATCGCAGTGTCTCCAGAAACGGCATTCAAGGAGCCAGGACCTTTTCTCCCTACACTGTCCATTGAGTTGTCCTCAAAACCAATATACATCCTGCTGTATCTCCCACATGGAAAGTGCCAGGAGGGAGAAGTGGGGATTATGTTTAGACTTTCTCGGAACTGCTTCAAATCAACTAGATATCTTTGTGCTCTAAATCGCCCAACAGCCAAACGCAAAAGCAGCAAACATCTCGCTGTATGTCCCACATCCAAAGTGCCAAGAGAGAGCTTGCTCTCCCTGTCTTTGAGTACTGTTTTCACTGTCCTGGTTACCTCTTTGCTAACATTCTCTTCAGAGCTGCAGTGAAAGCAGGAACCACGTGGAGAAGGCACCCACACTGAAAAAGTGCCTGGAGGGAACATTGGGGCTTCTTCTCAGTGTCTCTGACATAGGGTTTCACTGTCCCGGGAAAGTCTCTGCTAACACCGTGCAGAGCGCTGTGCCCAATATACAGAAACGTCTTGCGGTATCTCCTACAGGGAAAGTGCCAGGAGGGAATTGTCGAGCTTGTTCTCAGTGTCTCTGAGAATTGCTCTGATTATCTGTGTGACCTCTTTGCTAAGACTCTCCGGAGAGCCGTCCTCAAAACCAACACACATCTTGACATATCTCCCACATTGATCGCAGTGTCTCCAGAAACGGCATTCAAGGAGCCAGGACCTTTTCTCCCTACACTGTCCATTGAGTTGTCCTCAAAACCAATATACATCCTGCTGTATCTCCCACATGGAAAGTGCCAGGAGGGAGAAGTGGGGATTATGTTTAGACTTTCTCGGAACTGCTTCAAATCAACTAGATATCTTTGTGCTCTAAATCGCCCAACAGCCAAACGCAAAAGCAGCAAACATCTCGCTGTATGTCCCACATCCAAAGTGCCAAGAGAGAGCTTGCTCTCCCTGTCTTTGAGTACTGTTTTCACTGTCCCGGTTACCTCTTGGCTAACATTCTCTTCAGAGCTGCAGTGAAAGCAGGAACCACGTGGAGAAGGCACCCACACTGAAAGTGCCTGGAGGGAACATTGGGGCTTCTTCTCAGTGTCTCTGACATAGGGTTTCACTGTCCCGGGAAAGTCTCTGCTAACACCGTGCAGAGCGCTGTGCCCAATATACAGAAACGTCTTGCGGTATCTCCTACAGGGAAAGTGCCAGGAGGGAATTGTGGAGCTTGTTCTCAGTGTCTCTGAGAATTGCTCTGATTATCTGTGTGACCTCTTTGCTAAGACTCTCCAGAGAGCCGTCCTCAAAACCAACACACATCTTGACATATCTCCCACATTGATCGCAGTGTCTCCAGAAACGGCATTCAAGGAGCCAGGACCTTTTCTCCCTACACTGTCCATTGAGTTGTCCTCAAAACCAATATACATCCTGCTGTATCTCCCACATGGAAAGTGCCAGGAGGGAGAAGTGGGGATTATGTTTAGACTTTCTCGGAACTGCTTCAAATCAACTAGATATCTTTGTGCTGTAAATCTCCCAACAGCCAAACGCAAAAGCAGCAAACATCTCGCTGTATGTCCCACATCCAAAGTGCCAAGAGAGAGCTTGCTCTCCCTGTCTTTGAGTACTGTTTTCACTGTCCCGGTTACCTCTTTGCTAACATTCTCTTCAGAGCTGCAGTGAAAGCAGGAACCACGTGGAGAAGGCACCCACACTGAAAGTGCCTGGAGGGAACATTGGGGCTTCTTCTCAGTGTCTCTGACATAGGGTTTCACTGTCCCGGGAAAGTCTCTGCTAACACCGTGCAGAGCGCTGTGCCCAATATACAGAAACGTCTTGCGGTATCTCCTACAGGGAAAGTGCCAGGAGGGAATTGTGGAGCTTGTTCTCAGTGTCTCTGAGAATTGCTCTGATTATCCCTGTGACCTCTTTGCTAAGACTCTCCAGAGAGCCGTCCTCAAAACCAACACACATCTTGACATATCTCCCACATTGATCGCAGTGTCTCCAGAAACGGCATTCAAGGAGCCAGGACCTTTTCTCCCTACACTGTCCATTGAGTTGTCCTCAAAACCAATATACATTCTGCTGTATCTCCCACATGGAAAGTGCCAGGAGGGAGAAGTGGGGATTATGTTTAGACTTTCTCGGAACTGCTTCAAATCAACTAGATATCTTTGTGCTGTAAATCGCCCAACAGCCAAACGCAAAAGCAGCAAACATCTCGCTGTATGTCCCACATCCAAAGTGCCAAGAGAGAGCTTGCTCTCCCTGTCTTTGAGTACTGTTTTCACTGTCCCGGTTACCTCTTGGCTAACATTCTCTTCAGAGCTGCAGTGAAAGCAGGAACCACGTGGAGAAGGCACCCACACTGAAAGTGCCTGGAGGGAACATTGGGGCTTCTTCTCAGTGTCTCTGACATAGGGTTTCACTGTTCCGGGAAAGTCTCTGCTAACACCGCGCAGAGCGCTGTGCCCAATATACAGAAACGTCTTGCGGTATCTCCTACAGGGAAAGTGCCAGGAGGGAATTGTGGAGCTTGTTCTCAGTGTCTCTGAGAATTGCTCTGATTATCTGTGTGACCTCTTTGCTAAGACTCTCCAGAGAGCCGTCCTCAAAACCAACACACATCTTGACATATCTCCCACATTGATCGCAGTGTCTCCAGAAACGGCATTCAAGGAGCCAGGACCTTTTCTCCCTACACTGTCCATTGAGTTGTCCTCAAAACCAATATACATCCTGCTGTATCTCCCACATGGAAAGTGCCAGGAGGGAGAAGTGGGGATTATGTTTAGACTTTCTCGGAACTGCTTCAAATCAACTAGATATCTTTGTGCTCTAAATCGCCCAACAGCCAAACGCAAAAGCAGCAAACATCTCGCTGTATGTCCCACATCCAAAGTGCCAAGAGAGAGCTTGCTCTCCCTGTCTTTGAGTACTGTTTTCACTGTCCCGGTTACCTCTTGGCTAACATTCTCTTCAGAGCTGCAGTGAAAGCAGGAACCACGTGGAGAAGGCACCCGCACTGAAAGTGCCTGGAGGGAACATTGGGGCTTCTTCTCAGTGTCTCTGACATAGGGTTTCACTGTCCCGGGAAAGTCTCTGCTAACACCCTGCAGAGCGCTGTGCCCAATATACAGAAACGTCTTGCGGTATCTCCTACAGGGAAAGTGCCAGGAGGGAATTGTCGAGCTTGTTCTCAGTGTCTCTGAGAATTGCTCTGATTATCTGTGTGACCTCTTTGCTAAGACTCTCCAGAGAGCCGTCCTCAAAACCAACACACATCTTGACATATCTCCCACATTGATCGCAGTGTCTCCAGAAACGGCATTCAAGGAGCCAGGACCTTTTCTCCCTACACTGTCCATTGAGTTGTCCTCAAAACCAATATACATCCTGCTATATCTCCCACATGGAAAGTGCCAGGAGGGAGAAGTGGGGATTATGTTTAGACTTTCTCGGAACTGCTTCAAATCAACTAGATATCTTTGTGCTGTAAATCGCCCAACAGCCAAACGCAAAAGCAGCAAACATCTCGCTGTATGTCCCACATCCAAAGTGCCAAGAGAGAGCTTGCTCTCCCTGTCTTTGAGTACTGTTTTCACTGTCCCGGTTACCTCTTTGCTAACATTCTCTTCAGAGCTACAGTGAAAGCAGGAACCACGTGGAGAAGGCACCCACACTGAAAGTGCCTGGAGGGAACATTGGGGCTTCTTCTCAGTGTCTCTGACATAGGGTTTCACTGTCCCGGGAAAGTCTCTGCTAACACCGCGCAGAGCGCTGTGCCCAATATACAGAAACGTCTTGCGGTATCTCCTACAGGGAAAGTGCCAGGAGGGAATTGTCGAGCTTGTTCTCAGTGTCTCTGAGAATTGCTCTGATTATCCCTGTGACCTCTTTGCTAAGACTCTCCAGAGAGCCGTCCTCAAAACCAACACACATCTTGACATATCTCCCACATTGATCGCAGTGTCTCCAGAAACGGCATTCAAGGAGCCAGGACCTTTTCTCCCTACACTGTCCATTGAGTTGTCCTCAAAACCAATATACATCCTGCTGTATCTCCCACATGGAAAGTGCCAGGAGGGAGAAGTGGGGATTATGTTTAGACTTTCTCGGAACTGCTTCAAATCAACTAGATATCTTTGTGCTCTAAATCGCCCAACAGCCAAACGCAAAAGCAGCAAACATCTCGCTGTATGTCCCACATCCAAAGTGCCAAGAGAGAGCTTGCTCTCCCTGTCTTTGAGTACTGTTTTCACTGTCCCGGTTACCTCTTGGCTAACATTCTCTTCAGAGCTGCAGTGAAAGCAGGAACCACGTGGAGAAGGCACCCACACTGAAAGTGCCTGGAGGGAACATTGGGGCTTCTTCTCAGTGTCTCTGACATAGGGTTTCACTGTCCCGGGAAAGTCTCTGCTAACACCGCGCAGAGCGCTGTGCCCAATATACAGAAACGTCTTGCGGTATCTCCTACAGGGAAAGTGCCAGGAGGGAATTGTCGAGCTTGTTCTCAGTGTCTCTGAGAATTGCTCTGATTATCTGTGTGACCTCTTTGCTAAGACTCTCCAGAGAGCCGTCCTCAAAACCAACACACATCTTGACATATCTCCCACATTGATCGCAGTGTCTCCAGAAACGGCATTCAAGGAGCCAGGACCTTTTCTCCCTACACTGTCCATTGAGTTGTCCTCAAAACCAATATACATCCTGCTGTATCTCCCACATGGAAAGTGCCAGGAGGGAGAAGTGGGGATTATGTTTAGACTTTCTCGGAACTGCTTCAAATCAACTAGATATCTTTGTGCTCTAAATCGCCCAACAGCCAAACGCAAAAGCAGCAAACATCTCGCTGTATGTCCCACATCCAAAGTGCCAAGAGAGAGCTTGCTCTCCCTGTCTTTGAGTACTGTTTTCACTGTCCCGGTTACCTCTTGGCTAACATTCTCTTCAGAGCTGCAGTGAAAGCAGGAACCACGTGGAGAAGGCACCCACACTGAAAGTGCCTGGAGGGAACATTGGGGCTTCTTCTCAGTGTCTCTGACATAGGGTTTCACTGTCCCGGGAAAGTCTCTGCTAACACCCTGCAGAGCGCTGTGCCCAATATACAGAAACGTCTTGCGGTATCTCCTACAGGGAAAGTGCCAGGAGGGAATTGTGGAGCTTGTTCTCAGTGTCTCTGAGAATTGCTCTGATTATCTGTGTGACCTCTTTGCTAAGACTCTCCAGAGAGCCGTCCTCAAAACCAACACACATCTTGACATATCTCCCACATTGATCGCAGTGTCTCCAGAAACGGCATTCAAGGAGCCAGGACCTTTTCTCCCTACACTGGCCATTGAGTTGTCCTCAAAACCAATATACATCCTGCTGTATCTCCCACATGGAAAGTGCCAGGAGGGAGAAGTGGGGATTATGTTTAGACTTTCTCGGAACTGCTTCAAATCAACTAGATATCTTTGTGCTGTAAATCTCCCAACAGCCAAACGCAAAAGCAGCAAACATCTCGCTGTATGTCCCACATCCAAAGTGCCAAGAGAGAGCTTGCTCTCCCTGTCTTTGAGTACTGTTTTCACTGTCCCGGTTACCTCTTGGCTAACATTCTCTTCAGAGCTGCAGTGAAAGCAGGAACCACGTGGAGAAGGCACCCACACTGAAAGTGCCTGGAGGGAACATTGGGGCTTCTTCTCAGTGTCTCTGACATAGGGTTTCACTGTCCCGGGAAAGTCTCTGCTAACACCCTGCAGAGCGCTGTGCCCAATATACAGAAACGTCTTGCGGTATCTCCTACAGGGAAAGTGCCAGGAGGGAATTGTGGAGCTTGTTCTCAGTGTCTCTGAGAATTTCTCTGATTATCCCTGTGACCTCTTTGCTAAGACTCTCCAGAGAGCCGTCCTCAAAACCAACACACATCTTGACATATCTCCCACATTGATCGCAGTGTCTCCAGAAACGGCATTCAAGGAGCCAGGACCTTTTCTCCCTACACTGTCCATTGAGTTGTCCTCAAAACCAATATACATTCTGCTGTATCTCCCACATGGAAAGTGCCAGGAGGGAGAAGTGGGGATTATGTTTAGACTTTCTCGGAACTGCTTCAAATCAACTAGATATCTTTGTGCTGTAAATCGCCCAACAGCCAAACGCAAAAGCAGCAAACATCTCGCTGTATGTCCCACATCCAAAGTGCCAAGAGAGAGCTTGCTCTCCCTGTCTTTGAGTACTGTTTTCACTGTCCCGGTTACCTCTTGGCTAACATTCTCTTCAGAGCTGCAGTGAAAGCAGGAACCACGTGGAGAAGGCACCCACACTGAAAGTGCCTGGAGGGAACATTGGGGCTTCTTCTCAGTGTCTCTGACATAGGGTTTCACTGTTCCGGGAAAGTCTCTGCTAACACCGCGCAGAGGGCTGTGCCCAATATACAGAAACGTCTTGCGGTATCTCCTACAGGGAAAGTGCCAGGAGGGAATTGTGGAGCTTGTTCTCAGTGTCTCTGAGAATTGCTCTGATTATCTGTGTGACCTCTTTGCTAAGACTCTCCAGAGAGCCGTCCTCAAAACCAACACACATCTTGACATATCTCCCACATTGATCGCAGTGTCTCCAGAAACGGCATTCAAGGAGCCAGGACCTTTTCTCCCTACACTGTCCATTGAGTTGTCCTCAAAACCAATATACATCCTGCTGTATCTCCCACATGGAAAGTGCCAGGAGGGAGAAGTGGGGATTATGTTTAGACTTTCTCGGAACTGCTTCAAATCAACTAGATATCTTTGTGCTCTAAATCGCCCAACAGCCAAACGCAAAAGCAGCAAACATCTCGCTGTATGTCCCACATCCAAAGTGCCAAGAGAGAGCTTGCTCTCCCTGTCTTTGAGTACTGTTTTCACTGTCCCGGTTACCTCTTGGCTAACATTCTCTTCAGAGCTGCAGTGAAAGCAGGAACCACGTGGAGAAGGCACCCGCACTGAAAGTGCCTGGAGGGAACATTGGGGCTTCTTCTCAGTGTCTCTGACATAGGGTTTCACTGTCCCGGGAAAGTCTCTGCTAACACCCTGCAGAGCGCTGTGCCCAATATACAGAAACGTCTTGCGGTATCTCCTACAGGGAAAGTGCCAGGAGGGAATTGTCGAGCTTGTTCTCAGTGTCTCTGAGAATTGCTCTGATTATCTGTGTGACCTCTTTGCTAAGACTCTCCAGAGAGCCGTCCTCAAAACCAACACACATCTTGACATATCTCCCACATTGATCGCAGTGTCTCCAGAAACGGCATTCAAGGAGCCAGGACCTTTTCTCCCTACACTGTCCATTGAGTTGTCCTCAAAACCAATATACATCCTGCTGTATCTCCCACATGGAAAGTGCCAGGAGGGAGAAGTGGGGATTATGTTTAGACTTTCTCGGAACTGCTTCAAATCAACTAGATATCTTTGTGCTGTAAATCGCCCAACAGCCAAACGCAAAAGCAGCAAACATCTCGCTGTATGTCCCACATCCAAAGTGCCAAGAGAGAGCTTGCTCTCCCTGTCTTTGAGTACTGTTTTCACTGTCCCGGTTACCTCTTTGCTAACATTCTCTTCAGAGCTACAGTGAAAGCAGGAACCACGTGGAGAAGGCACCCACACTGAAAGTGCCTGGAGGGAACATTGGGGCTTCTTCTCAGTGTCTCTGACATAGGGTTTCACTGTCCCGGGAAAGTCTCTGCTAACACCCTGCAGAGCGCTGTGCCCAATATACAGAAACGTCTTGCGGTATCTCCTACAGGGAAAGTGCCAGGAGGGAATTGTCGAGCTTGTTCTCAGTGTCTGTGAGAATTGCTCTGATTATCCCTGTGACCTCTTTGCTAAGACTCTCCAGAGAGCCGTCCTCAAAACCAACACACATCTTGACATATCTCCCACATTGATCGCAGTGTCTCCAGAAACGGCATTCAAGGAGCCAGGACCTTTTCTCCCTACACTGTCCATTGAGTTGTCCTCAAAACCAATATACATCCTGCTGTATCTCCCACATGGAAAGTGCCAGGAGGGAGAAGTGGGGATTATGTTTAGACTTTCTCGGAACTGCTTCAAATCAACTAGATATCTTTGTGCTCTAAATCGCCCAACAGCCAAACGCAAAAGCAGCAAACATCTCGCTGTATGTCCCACATCCAAAGTGCCAAGAGAGAGCTTGCTCTCCCTGTCTTTGAGTACTGTTTTCACTGTCCCGGTTACCTCTTGGCTAACATTCTCTTCAGAGCTGCAGTGAAAGCAGGAACCACGTGGAGAAGGCACCCACACTGAAAGTGCCTGGAGGGAACATTGGGGCTTCTTCTCAGTGTCTCTGACATAGGGTTTCACTGTCCCGGGAAAGTCTCTGCTAACACCGCGCAGAGCGCTGTGCCCAATATACAGAAACGTCTTGCGGTATCTCCTACAGGGAAAGTGCCAGGAGGGAATTGTCGAGCTTGTTCTCAGTGTCTCTGAGAATTGCTCTGATTATCTGTGTGACCTCTTTGCTAAGACTCTCCAGAGAGCCGTCCTCAAAACCAACACACATCTTGACATATCTCCCACATTGATCGCAGTGTCTCCAGAAACGGCATTCAAGGAGCCAGGACCTTTTCTCCCTACACTGTCCATTGAGTTGTCCTCAAAACCAATATACATCCTGCTGTATCTCCCACATGGAAAGTGCCAGGAGGGAGAAGTGGGGATTATGTTTAGAATTTCTCGGAACTGCTTCAAATCAACTAGATATCTTTGTGCTCTAAATCGCCCAACAGCCAATCGCAAAAGCAGGAAACATCTCGCTGTATGTCCCACATCCAAAGTGCCAAGAGAGAGCTTGCTCTCCCTGTCTTTGAGTACTGTTTTCACTGTCCCGGTTACCTCTTGGCTAACATTCTCTTCAGAGCTGCAGTGAAAGCAGGAACCACGTGGAGAAGGCACCCACACTGAAAGTGCCTGGAGGGAACATTGGGGCTTCTTCTCAGTGTCTCTGACATAGGGTTTCACTGTCCCGGGAAAGTCTCTGCTAACACCGTGCAGAGCGCTGTGCCCAATATACAGAAACGTCTTGCGGTATCTCCTACAGGGAAAGTGCCAGGAGGGATTGTCGAGCTTGTTCTCAGTGTCTCTGAGAATTGCTCTGATTATCTGTGTGACCTCTTTGCTAAGACTCTCCAGAGAGCCGTCCTCAAAACCAACACACATCTTGACATATCTCCCACATTGATCGCAGTGTCTCCAGAAACGGCATTCAAGGAGCCAGGACCTTTTCTCCCTACACTGTCCATTGAGTTGTCCTCAAAACCAATATACATCCTGCTGTATCTCCCACATGGAAAGTGCCAGGAGGGAGAAGTGGGGATTATGTTTAGACTTTCTCGGAACTGCTTCAAATCAACTAGATATCTTTGTGCTCTAAATCGCCCAACAGCCAAACGCAAAAGCAGCAAACATCTCGCTGTATGTCCCACATCCAAAGTGCCAAGAGAGAGCTTGCTCTCCCTGTCTTTGAGTACTGTTTTCACTGTCCCGGTTACCTCTTGGCTAACATTCTCTTCAGAGCTGCAGTGAAAGCAGGAACCACGTGGAGAAGGCACCCACACTGAAAGTGCCTGGAGGGAACATTGGGGCTTCTTCTCAGTGTCTCTGACATAGGGTTTCACTGTCCCGGGAAAGTCTCTGCTAACACCGTGCAGAGCGCTGTGCCCAATATACAGAAACGTCTTGCGGTATCTCCTACAGGGAAAGTGCCAGGAGGGAATTGTCGAGCTTGTTCTCAGTGTCTCTGAGAATTGCTCTGATTATCTGTGTGACCTCTTTGCTAAGACTCTCCAGAGAGCCGTCCTCAAAACCAACACACATCTTGACATATCTCCCACATTGATCGCAGTGTCTCCAGAAACGGCATTCAAGGAGCCAGGACCTTTTCTCCCTACACTGTCCATTGAGTTGTCCTCAAAACCAATATACATCCTGCTGTATCTCCCACATGGAAAGTGCCAGGAGGGAGAAGTGGGGATTATGTTTAGACTTTCTCGGAACTGCTTCAAATCAACTAGATATCTTTGTGCTCTAAATCGCCCAACAGCCAATCGCAAAAGCAGCAAACATCTCGCTGTATGTCCCACATCCAAAGTGCCAAGAGAGAGCTTGCTCTCCCTGTCTTTGAGTACTGTTTTCACTGTCCCGGTTACCTCTTTGCTAACATTCTCTTCAGAGCTGCAGTGAAAGCAGGAACCACGTGGAGAAGGCACCCACACTGAAAGTGCCTGGAGGGAACATTGGGGCTTCTTCTCAGTGTCTCTGACATAGGGTTTCACTGTCCCGGGAAAGTCTCTGCTAACACCCTGCAGAGCGCTGTGCCCAATATACAGAAACGTCTTGCGGTATCTCCTACAGGGAAAGTGCCAGGAGGGATTGTCGAGCTTGTTCTCAGTGTCTCTGAGAATTGCTCTGATTATCTGTGTGACCTCTTTGCTAAGACTCTCCAGAGAGCCGTCCTCAAAACCAACACACATCTTGACATATCTCCCACATTGATCGCAGTGTCTCCAGAAACGGCATTCAAGGAGCCAGGACCTTTTCTCCCTACACTGTCCATTGAGTTGTCCTCAAAACCAATATACATCCTGCTGTATCTCCCACATGGAAAGTGCCAGGAGGGAGAAGTGGGGATTATGTTTAGACTTTCTCGGAACTGCTTCAAATCAACTAGATATCTTTGTGCTGTAAATCTCCCAACAGCCAAACGCAAAAGCAGCAAACATCTCGCTGTATGTCCCACATCCAAAGTGCCAAGAGAGAGCTTGCTCTCCCTGTCTTTGAGTACTGTTTTCACTGTCCCGGTTACCTCTTTGCTAACATTCTCTTCAGAGCTGCAGTGAAAGCAGGAATCACGTGGAGAAGGCACCCACACTGAAAGTGCCTGGAGGGAACATTGGGGCTTCTTCTCAGTGTCTCTGACATAGGGTTTCACTGTCCCGGGAAAGTCTCTGCTAACACCGTGCAGAGCGCTGTGCCCAATATACAGAAACGTCTTGCGGTATCTCCTACAGGGAAAGTGCCAGGAGGGAATTGTCGAGCTTGTTCTCAGTGTCTCTGAGAATTGCTCTGATTATCTGTGTGACCTCTTTGCTAAGACTCTCCAGAGAGCCGTCCTCAAAACCAACACACATCTTGACATATCTCCCACATTGATCGCAGTGTCTCCAGAAACGGCATTCAAGGAGCCAGGACCTTTTCTCCCTACACTGTCCATTGAGTTGTCCTCAAAACCAATATACATCCTGCTGTATCTCCCACATGGAAAGTGCCAGGAGGGAGAAGTGGGGATTATGTTTAGACTTTCTCGGAACTGCTTCAAATCAACTAGATATCTTTGTGCTCTAAATCGCCCAACAGCCAAACGCAAAAGCAGCAAACATCTCGCTGTATGTCCCACATCCAAAGTGCCAAGAGAGAGCTTGCTCTCCCTGTCTTTGAGTACTGTTTTCACTGTCCCGGTTACCTCTTGGCTAACATTCTCTTCAGAGCTGCAGTGAAAGCAGGAACCACGTGGAGAAGGCACCCACACTGAAAGTGCCTGGAGGGAACATTGGGGCTTCTTCTCAGTGTCTCTGACATAGGGTTTCACTGTCCCGGGAAAGTCTCTGCTAACACCGTGCAGAGCGCTGTGCCCAATATACAGAAACGTCTTGCGGTATCTCCTACAGGGAAAGTGCCAGGAGGGAATTGTGGAGCTTGTTCTCAGTGTCTCTGAGAATTGCTCTGATTATCTGTGTGACCTCTTTGCTAAGACTCTCCAGAGAGCCGTCCTCAAAACCAACACACATCTTGACATATCTCCCACATTGATCGCAGTGTCTCCAGAAACGGCATTCAAGGAGCCAGGACCTTTTCTCCCTACACTGTCCATTGAGTTGTCCTCAAAACCAATATACATCCTGCTGTATCTCCCACATGGAAAGTGCCAGGAGGGAGAAGTGGCGATTATGTTTAGACTTTCTCGGAACTGCTTCAAATCAACTAGATATCTTTGTGCTGTAAATCTCCCAACAGCCAAACGCAAAAGCAGCAAACATCTCGCTGTATGTCCCACATCCAAAGTGCCAAGAGAGAGCTTGCTCTCCCTGTCTTTGAGTACTGTTTTCACTGTCCCGGTTACCTCTTTGCTAACATTCTCTTCAGAGCTGCAGTGAAAGCAGGAATCACGTGGAGAAGGCACCCACACTGAAAGTGCCTGGAGGGAACATTGGGGCTTCTTCTCAGTGTCTCTGACATAGGGTTTCACTGTCCCGGGAAAGTCTCTGCTAACACCGTGCAGAGCGCTGTGCCCAATATACAGAAACGTCTTGCGGTATCTCCTACAGGGAAAGTGCCAGGAGGGAATTGTCGAGCTTGTTCTCAGTGTCTCTGAGAATTGCTCTGATTATCTGTGTGACCTCTTTGCTAAGACTCTCCAGAGAGCCGTCCTCAAAACCAACACACATCTTGACATATCTCCCACATTGATCGCAGTGTCTCCAGAAACGGCATTCAAGGAGCCAGGACCTTTTCTCCCTACACTGTCCATTGAGTTGTCCTCAAAACCAATATACATCCTGCTGTATCTCCCACATGGAAAGTGCCAGGAGGGAGAAGTGGGGATTATGTTTAGACTTTCTCGGAACTGCTTCAAATCAACTAGATATCTTTGTGCTCTAAATCGCCCAACAGCCAAACGCAAAAGCAGCAAACATCTCGCTGTATGTCCCACATCCAAAGTGCCAAGAGAGAGCTTGCTCTCCCTGTCTTTGAGTACTGTTTTCACTGTCCCGGTTGCCTCTTGGCTAACATTCTCTTCAGAGCTGCAGTGAAAGCAGGAACCACGTGGAGAAGGCACCCACACTGAAAGTGCCTGGAGGGAACATTGGGGCTTCTTCTCAGTGTCTCTGACATAGGGTTTCACTGTCCCGGGAAAGTCTCTGCTAACACCGTGCAGAGCGCTGTGCCCAATATACAGAAACGTCTTGCGGTATCTCCTACAGGGAAAGTGCCAGGAGGGAATTGTGGAGCTTGTTCTCAGTGTCTCTGAGAATTGCTCTGATTATCTGTGTGACCTCTTTGCTAAGACTCTCCAGAGAGCCGTCCTCAAAACCAACACACATCTTGACATATCTCCCACATTGATCGCAGTGTCTCCAGAAACGGCATTCAAGGAGCCAGGACCTTTTCTCCCTACACTGTCCATTGAGTTGTCCTCAAAACCAATATACATCCTGCTGTATCTCCCACGTGGAAAGTGCCAGGAGGGAGAAGTGGGGATTATGTTTAGACTTTCTCGGAACTGCTTCAAATCAACTAGATATCTTTGTGCTGTAAATCTCCCAACAGCCAAACGCAAAAGCAGCAAACATCTCGCTGTATGTCCCACATCCAAAGTGCCAAGAGAGAGCTTGCTCTCCCTGTCTTTGAGTACTGTTTTCACTGTCCCGGTTACCTCTTGGCTAACATTCTCTTCAGAGCTGCAGTGAAAGCAGGAACCACGTGGAGAAGGCACCCACACTGAAAGTGCCTGGAGGGAACATTGGGGCTTCTTCTCAGTGTCTCTGACATAGGGTTTCACTGTCCCGGGAAAGTCTCTGCTAACACCGTGCAGAGCGCTGTGCCCAATCTACAGAAATGTCTTGCGGTATCTCCTACAGGGAAAGTGCCAGGAGGGAATTGTGGAGCTTGTTCTCAGTGTCTCTGAGAATTGCTCTGATTATCCCTGTGACCTCTTTGCTAAGACTCTCCAGAGAGCCGTCCTCAAAACCAACACACATCTTAACATATCTCCCACATTGATCGCAGTGTCTCCAGAAACGGCATTCAAGGAGCCAGGACCTTTTCTCCCTACACTGTCCATTGAGTTGTCCTCAAAACCAATATACATCCTGCTGTATCTCCCACATGGAAAGTGCCAGGAGGGAGAAGTGGGGATTATGTTTAGACTTTCTCGGAACTGCTTCAAATCAACTAGATATCTTTGTGCTCTAAATCGCCCAACAGCCAAACGCAAAAGCAGCAAACATCTCGCTGTATGTCCCACATCCAAAGTGCCAAGAGAGAGCTTGCTCTCCCTGTCTTTGAGTACTGTTTTCACTGTCCTGGTTACCTCTTTGCTAACATTCTCTTCAGAGCTGCAGTGAAAGCAGGAACCACGTGGAGAAGGCACCCACACTGAAAGTGCCTGGAGGGAACATTGGGGCTTCTTCTCAGTGTCTCTGACATAGGGTTTCACTGTCCCGGGAAAGTCTCTGCTAACACCGTGCAGAGCGCTGTGCCCAATATACAGAAACGTCTTGCGGTATCTCCTACAGGGAAAGTGCCAGGAGGGAATTGTGGAGCTTGTTCTCAGTGTCTCTGAGAATTGCTCTGATTATCTGTGTGACCTCTTTGCTAAGACTCTCCAGAGAGCCGTCCTCAAAACCAACACACATCTTGACATATCTCCCACATTGATCGCAGTGTCTCCAGAAACGGCATTCAAGGAGCCAGGACCTTTTCTCCCTACACTGTCCATTGAGTTGTCCTCAAAACCAATATACATCCTGCTGTATCTCCCACATGGAAAGTGCCAGGAGGGAGAAGTGGGGATTATGTTTAGACTTTCTCGGAACTGCTTCAAATCAACTAGATATCTTTGTGCTGTAAATCGCCCAACAGCCAAACGCAAAAGCAGCAAACATCTCGCTGTATGTCCCACATCCAAAGTGCCAAGAGAGAGCTTGCTCTCCCTGTCTTTGAGTACTGTTTTCACTGTCCCGGTTACCTCTTGGCTAACATTCTCTTCAGAGCTGCAGTGAAAGCAGGAACCACGTGGAGAAGGCACCCACACTGAAAGTGCCTGGAGGGAACATTGGGGCTTCTTCTCAGTGTCTCTGACATAGGGTTTCACTGTCCCGGGAAAGTCTCTGCTAACACCGTGCAGAGCGCTGTGCCCAATATACAGAAACGTCTTGCGGTATCTCCTACAGGGAAAGTGCCAGGAGGGAATTGTCGAGCTTGTTCTCAGTGTCTCTGAGAATTGCTCTGATTATCTGTGTGACCTCTTTGCTAAGACTCTCCAGAGAGCCGTCCTCAAAACCAACACACATCTTGACATATCTCCCACATTGATCGCAGTGTCTCCAGAAATGGCATTCAAGGAGCCAGGACCTTTTCTCCCTACACTGTCCATTGAGTTGTCCTCAAAACCAATATACATCCTGCTATATCTCCCACATGGAAAGTGCCAGGAGGGAGAAGTGGGGATTATGTTTAGACTTTCTCGGAACTGCTTCAAATCAACTAGATATCTTTGTGCTCTAAATCGCCCAACAGCCAAACGCAAAAGCAGCAAACATCTCGCTGTATGTCCCACATCCAAAGTGCCAAGAGAGAGCTTGCTCTCCCTGTCTTTGAGTACTGTTTTCACTGTCCCGGTTACCTCTTGGCTAACGTTCTCTTCAGAGCTGCAGTGAAAGCAGGAACCACGTGGAGAAGGCACCCACACTGAAAGTGCCTGGAGGGAACATTGGGGCTTCTTCTCAGTGTCTCTGACATAGGGTTTCACTGTCCCGGGAAAGTCTCTGCTAACACCGTGCAGAGCGCTGTGCCCAATATACAGAAACGTCTTGCGGTATCTCCTACAGGGAAAGTGCCAGGAGGGAATTGTCGAGCTTGTTCTCAGTGTCTCTGAGAATTGCTCTGATTTTCCCTGTGACCTCTTTGCTAAGACTCTCCAGAGAGCCGTCCTCAAAACCAACACACATCTTAACATATCTCCCACATTGATCGCAGTGTCTCCAGAAACGGCATTCAAGGAGCCAGGACCTTTTCTCCCTACACTGTCCATTGAGTTGTCCTCAAAACCAATATACATCCTGCTGTATCTCCCACATGGAAAGTGCCAGGAGGGAGAAGTGGGGATTATGTTTAGACTTTCTCGGAACTGCTTCAAATCAACTAGATATCTTTGTGCTCTAAATCGCCCAACAGCCAAACGCAAAAGCAGCAAACATCTCGCTGTATGTCCCACATCCAAAGTGCCAAGAGAGAGCTTGCTCTCCCTGTCTTTGAGTACTGTTTTCACTGTCCCGGTTACCTCTTGGCTAACATTCTCTTCAGAGCTGCAGTGAAAGCAGGAACCACGTGGAGAAGGCACCCACACTGAAAGTGCCTGGAGGGAACATTGGGGCTTCTTCTCAGTGTCTCTGACATAGGGTTTCCCTGTCCCGGGAAAGTCTCTGCTAACACCCTGCAGAGCGCTGTGCCCAATCTACAGAAACGTCTTGCGGTATCTCCTACAGGGAAAGTGCCAGGAGGGAATTGTCGAGCTTGTTCTCAGTGTCTCTGAGAATTGCTCTGATTATCCCTGTGACCTCTTTGCTAAGACTCTCCAGAGAGCCGTCCTCAAAACCAACACACATCTTAACATATCTCCCACATTGATCGCAGTGTCTCCAGAAACGGCATTCAAGGAGCCAGGACCTTTTCTCCCTACACTGTCCATTGAGTTGTCCTCAAAACCAATATACATCCTGCTGTATCTCCCACATGGAAAGTGCCAGGAGGGAGAAGTGGGGATTATGTTTAGACTTTCTCGGAACTGCTTCAAATCAACTAGATATCTTTGTGCTCTAAATCGCCCAACAGCCAAACGCAAAAGCAGCAAACATCTCGCTGTATGTCCCACATCCAAAGTGCCAAGAGAGAGCTTGCTCTCCCTGTCTTTGAGTACTGTTTTCACTGTCCTGGTTACCTCTTTGCTAACATTCTCTTCAGAGCTGCAGTGAAAGCAGGAACCACGTGGAGAAGGCACCCACACTGAAAAAGTGCCTGGAGGGAACATTGGGGCTTCTTCTCAGTGTCTCTGACATAGGGTTTCACTGTCCCGGGAAAGTCTCTGCTAACACCGTGCAGAGCGCTGTGCCCAATATACAGAAACGTCTTGCGGTATCTCCTACAGGGAAAGTGCCAGGAGGGAATTGTCGAGCTTGTTCTCAGTGTCTCTGAGAATTGCTCTGATTATCTGTGTGACCTCTTTGCTAAGACTCTCCGGAGAGCCGTCCTCAAAACCAACACACATCTTGACATATCTCCCACATTGATCGCAGTGTCTCCAGAAACGGCATTCAAGGAGCCAGGACCTTTTCTCCCTACACTGTCCATTGAGTTGTCCTCAAAACCAATATACATCCTGCTGTATCTCCCACATGGAAAGTGCCAGGAGGGAGAAGTGGGGATTATGTTTAGACTTTCTCGGAACTGCTTCAAATCAACTAGATATCTTTGTGCTGTAAATCTCCCAACAGCCAAACGCAAAAGCAGCAAACATCTCGCTGTATGTCCCACATCCAAAGTGCCAAGAGAGAGCTTGCTCTCCCTGTCTTTGAGTACTGTTTTCACTGTCCCGGTTACCTCTTGGCTAACATTCTCTTCAGAGCTGCAGTGAAAGCAGGAACCACGTGGAGAAGGCACCCACACTGAAAGTGCCTGGAGGGAACATTGGGGCTTCTTCTCAGTGTCTCTGACATAGGGTTTCACTGTCCCGGGAAAGTCTCTGCTAACACCGTGCAGAGCGCTGTGCCCAATATACAGAAACGTCTTGCGGTATCTCCTACAGGGAAAGTGCCAGGAGGGAATTGTGGAGCTTGTTCTCAGTGTCTCTGAGAATTGCTCTGATTATCTGTGTGACCTCTTTGCTAAGACTCTCCAGAGAGCCGTCCTCAAAACCAACACACATCTTGACATATCTCCCACATTGATCGCAGTGTCTCCAGAAATGGCATTCAAGGAGCCAGGACCTTTTCTCCCTACACTGTCCATTGAGTTGTCCTCAAAACCAATATACATCCTGCTATATCTCCCACATGGAAAGTGCCAGGAGGGAGAAGTGGGGATTATGTTTAGACTTTCTCGGAACTGCTTCAAATCAACTAGATATCTTTGTGCTGTAAATCTCCCAACAGCCAAACGCAAAAGCAGCAAACATCTCGCTGTATGTCCCACATCCAAAGTGCCAAGAGAGAGCTTGCTCTCCCTGTCTTTGAGTACTGTTTTCACTGTCCCGGTTACCTCTTGGCTAACGTTCTCTTCAGAGCTGCAGTGAAAGCAGGAACCACGTGGAGAAGGCACCCACACTGAAAGTGCCTGGAGGGAACATTGGGGCTTCTTCTCAGTGTCTCTGACATAGGGTTTCACTGTCCCGGGAAAGTCTCTGCTAACACCGCGCAGAGCGCTGTGCCCAATATACAGAAACGTCTTGCGGTATCTCCTACAGGGAAAGTGCCAGGAGGGAATTGTCGAGCTTGTTCTCAGTGTCTCTGAGAATTGCTCTGATTATCTGTGTGACCTCTTTGCTAAGACTCTCCAGAGAGCCGTCCTCAAAACCAACACACATCTTGACATATCTCCCACATTGATCGCAGTGTCTCCAGAAACGGCATTCAAGGAGCCAGGACCTTTTCTCCCTACACTGTCCATTGAGTTGTCCTCAAAACCAATATACATCCTGCTGTATCTCCCACGTGGAAAGTGCCAGGAGGGAGAAGTGGGGATTATGTTTAGACTTTCTCGGAACTGCTTCAAATCAACTAGATATCTTTGTGCTGTAAATCTCCCAACAGCCAAACGCAAAAGCAGCAAACATCTCGCTGTATGTCCCACATCCAAAGTGCCAAGAGAGAGCTTGCTCTCCCTGTCTTTGAGTACTGTTTTCACTGTCCCGGTTACCTCTTTGCTAACATTCTCTTCAGAGCTGCAGTGAAAGCAGGAACCACGTGGAGAAGGCACCCACACTGAAAGTGCCTGGAGGGAACATTGGGGCTTCTTCTCAGTGTCTCTGACATAGGGTTTCACTGTCCCGGGAAAGTCTCTGCTAACACCGTGCAGAGCGCTGTGCCCAATATACAGAAACGTCTTGCGGTATCTCCTACAGGGAAAGTGCCAGGAGGGAATTGTCGAGCTTGTTCTCAGTGTCTCTGAGAATTGCTCTGATTTTCCCTGTGACCTCTTTGCTAAGACTCTCCAGAGAGCCGTCCTCAAAACCAACACACATCTTAACATATCTCCCACATTGATCGCAGTGTCTCCAGAAACGGCATTCAAGGAGCCAGGACCTTTTCTCCCTACACTGGCCATTGAGTTGTCCTCAAAACCAATATACATCCTGCTGTATCTCCCACATGGAAAGTGCCAGGAGGGAGAAGTGGGGATTATGTTTAGACTTTCTCGGAACTGCTTCAAATCAACTAGATATCTTTGTGCTGTAAATCGCCCAACAGCCAAACGCAAAAGCAGCAAACATCTCGCTGTATGTCCCACATCCAAAGTGCCAAGAGAGAGCTTGCTCTCCCTGTCTTTGAGTACTGTTTTCACTGTCCCGGTTACCTCTTGGCTAACATTCTCTTCAGAGCTGCAGTGAAAGCAGGAACCACGTGGAGAAGGCACCCACACTGAAAGTGCCTGGAGGGAACATTGGGGCTTCTTCTCAGTGTCTCTGACATAGGGTTTCACTGTCCCGGGAAAGTCTCTGCTAACACCCTGCAGAGCGCTGTGCCCAATATACAGAAACGTCTTGCGGTATCTCCTACAGGGAAAGTGCCAGGAGGGAATTGTCGAGCTTGTTCTCAGTGTCTCTGAGAATTGCTCTGATTATCTGTGTGACCTCTTTGCTAAGACTCTCCAGAGAGCCGTCCTCAAAACCAACACACATCTTGACATATCTCCCACATTGATCGCAGTGTCTCCAGAAACGGCATTCAAGGAGCCAGGACCTTTTCTCCCTACACTGTCCATTGAGTTGTCCTCAAAACCAATATACATCCTGCTGTATCTCCCACGTGGAAAGTGCCAGGAGGGAGAAGTGGGGATTATGTTTAGACTTTCTCGGAACTGCTTCAAATCAACTAGATATCTTTGTGCTGTAAATCGCCCAACAGCCAAACGCAAAAGCAGCAAACATCTCGCTGTATGTCCCACATCCAAAGTGCCAAGAGAGAGCTTGCTCTCCCTGTCTTTGAGTACTGTTTTCACTGTCCCGGTTACCTCTTGGCTAACATTCTCTTCAGAGCTGCAGTGAAAGCAGGAACCACGTGGAGAAGGCACCCACACTGAAAGTGCCTGGAGGGAACATTGGGGCTTCTTCTCAGTGTCTCTGACATAGGGTTTCACTGTTCCGGGAAAGTCTCTGCTAACACCGTGCAGAGCGCTGTGCCCAATATACAGAAACGTCTTGCGGTATCTCCTACAGGGAAAGTGCCAGGAGGGAATTGTCGAGCTTGTTCTCAGTGTCTCTGAGAATTGCTCTGATTATCTGTGTGACCTCTTTGCTAAGACTCTCCAGAGAGCCGTCCTCAAAACCAACACACATCTTGACATATCTCCCACATTGATCGCAGTGTCTCCAGAAACGGCATTCAAGGAGCCAGGACCTTTTCTCCCTACACTGTCCATTGAGTTGTCCTCAAAACCAATATACATCCTGCTGTATCTCCCACATGGAAAGTGCCAGGAGGGAGAAGTGGGGATTATGTTTAGACTTTCTCGGAACTGCTTCAAATCAACTAGATATCTTTGTGCTCTAAATCGCCCAACAGCCAAACGCAAAAGCAGCAAACATCTCGCTGTATGTCCCACATCCAAAGTGCCAAGAGAGAGCTTGCTCTCCCTGTCTTTGAGTACTGTTTTCACTGTCCCGGTTACCTCTTTGCTAACATTCTCTTCAGAGCTGCAGTGAAAGCAGGAACCACGTGGAGAAGGCACCCACACTGAAAGTGCCTGGAGGGAACATTGGGGCTTCTTCTCAGTGTCTCTGACATAGGGTTTCACTGTCCCGGGAAAGTCTCTGCTAACACCGTGCAGAGCGCTGTGCCCAATATACAGAAACGTCTTGCGGTATCTCCTACAGGGAAAGTGCCAGGAGGGAATTGTCGAGCTTGTTCTCAGTGTCTCTGAGAATTGCTCTGATTATCTGTGTGACCTCTTTGCTAAGACTCTCCAGAGAGCCGTCCTCAAAACCAACACACATCTTGACATATCTCCCACATTGATCGCAGTGTCTCCAGAAACGGCATTCAAGGAGCCAGGACCTTTTCTCCCTACACTGTCCATTGAGTTGTCCTCAAAACCAATATACATCCTGCTGTATCTCCCACATGGAAAGTGCCAGGAGGGAGAAGTGGGGATTATGTTTAGACTTTCTCGGAACTGCTTCAAATCAACTAGATATCTTTGTGCTCTAAATCGCCCAACAGCCAATCGCAAAAGCAGCAAACATCTCGCTGTATGTCCCACATCCAAAGTGCCAAGAGAGAGCTTGCTCTCCCTGTCTTTGAGTACTGTTTTCACTGTCCCGGTTACCTCTTGGCTAACATTCTCTTCAGAGCTGCAGTGAAAGCAGGAACCACGTGGAGAAGGCACCCACACTGAAAGTGCCTGGAGGGAACATTGGGGCTTCTTCTCAGTGTCTCTGACATAGGGTTTCACTGTCCCGGGAAAGTCTCTGCTAACACCCTGCAGAGCGCTGTGCCCAATATACAGAAACGTCTTGCGGTATCTCCTACAGGGAAAGTGCCAGGAGGGATTGTCGAGCTTGTTCTCAGTGTCTCTGAGAATTGCTCTGATTATCTGTGTGACCTCTTTGCTAAGACTCTCCAGAGAGCCGTCCTCAAAACCAACACACATCTTGACATATCTCCCACATTGATCGCAGTGTCTCCAGAAACGGCATTCAAGGAGCCAGGACCTTTTCTCCCTACACTGTCCATTGAGTTGTCCTCAAAACCAATATACATCCTGCTGTATCTCCCACATGGAAAGTGCCAGGAGGGAGAAGTGGGGATTATGTTTAGACTTTCTCGGAACTGCTTCAAATCAACTAGATATCTTTGTGCTGTAAATCTCCCAACAGCCAAACGCAAAAGCAGCAAACATCTCGCTGTATGTCCCACATCCAAAGTGCCAAGAGAGAGCTTGCTCTCCCTGTCTTTGAGTACTGTTTTCACTGTCCCGGTTACCTCTTTGCTAACATTCTCTTCAGAGCTGCAGTGAAAGCAGGAATCACGTGGAGAAGGCACCCACACTGAAAGTGCCTGGAGGGAACATTGGGGCTTCTTCTCAGTGTCTCTGACATAGGGTTTCACTGTCCCGGGAAAGTCTCTGCTAACACCGTGCAGAGCGCTGTGCCCAATATACAGAAACGTCTTGCGGTATCTCCTACAGGGAAAGTGCCAGGAGGGAATTGTCGAGCTTGTTCTCAGTGTCTCTGAGAATTGCTCTGATTATCCCTGTGACCTCTTTGCTAAGACTCTCCAGAGAGCCGTCCTCAAAACCAACACACATCTTGACATATCTCCCACATTGATCGCAGTGTCTCCAGAAACGGCATTCAAGGAGCCAGGACCTTTTCTCCCTACACTGTCCATTGAGTTGTCCTCAAAACCAATATACATCCTGCTGTATCTCCCACATGGAAAGTGCCAGGAGGGAGAAGTGGGGATTATGTTTAGACTTTCTCGGAACTGCTTCAAATCAACTAGATATCTTTGTGCTCTAAATCGCCCAACAGCCAAACGCAAAAGCAGCAAACATCTCGCTGTATGTCCCACATCCAAAGTGCCAAGAGAGAGCTTGCTCTCCCTGTCTTTGAGTACTGTTTTCACTGTCCCGGTTACCTCTTGGCTAACGTTCTCTTCAGAGCTGCAGTGAAAGCAGGAACCACGTGGAGAAGGCACCCACACTGAAAGTGCCTGGAGGGAACATTGGGGCTTCTTCTCAGTGTCTCTGACATAGGGTTTCACTGTCCCGGGAAAGTCTCTGCTAACACCGTGCAGAGCGCTGTGCCCAATATACAGAAACGTCTTGCGGTATCTCCTACAGGGAAAGTGCCAGGAGGGAATTGTCGAGCTTGTTCTCAGTGTCTCTGAGAATTGCTCTGATTTTCCCTGTGACCTCTTTGCTAAGACTCTCCAGAGAGCCGTCCTCAAAACCAACACACATCTTAACATATCTCCCACATTGATCGCAGTGTCTCCAGAAACGGCATTCAAGGAGCCAGGACCTTTTCTCCCTACACTGTCCATTGAGTTGTCCTCAAAACCAATATACATCCTGCTGTATCTCCCACATGGAAAGTGCCAGGAGGGAGAAGTGGGGATTATGTTTAGACTTTCTCGGAACTGCTTCAAATCAACTAGATATCTTTGTGCTGTAAATCGCCCAACAGCCAAACGCAAAAGCAGCAAACATCTCGCTGTATGTCCCACATCGAAAGTGCCAAGAGAGAGCTTGCTCTCCCTGTCTTTGAGTACTGTTTTCACTGTCCCGGTTACCTCTTGGCTAACATTCTCTTCAGAGCTGCAGTGAAAGCAGGAACCACGTGGAGAAGGCACCCACACTGAAAGTGCCTGGAGGGAACATTGGGGCTTCTTCTCAGTGTCTCTGACATAGGGTTTCCCTGTCCCGGGAAAGTCTCTGCTAACACCCTGCAGAGCGCTGTGCCCAATCTACAGAAACGTCTTGCGGTATCTCCTACAGGGAAAGTGCCAGGAGGGAATTGTCGAGCTTGTTCTCAGTGTCTCTGAGAATTGCTCTGATTATCCCTGTGACCTCTTTGCTAAGACTCTCCAGAGAGCCGTCCTCAAAACCAACACACATCTTAACATATCTCCCACATTGATCGCAGTGTCTCCAGAAACGGCATTCAAGGAGCCAGGACCTTTTCTCCCTACACTGTCCATTGAGTTGTCCTCAAAACCAATATACATCCTGCTGTATCTCCCACATGGAAAGTGCCAGGAGGGAGAAGTGGGGATTATGTTTAGACTTTCTCGGAACTGCTTCAAATCAACTAGATATCTTTGTGCTCTAAATCGCCCAACAGCCAAACGCAAAAGCAGCAAACATCTCGCTGTATGTCCCACATCCAAAGTGCCAAGAGAGAGCTTGCTCTCCCTGTCTTTGAGTACTGTTTTCACTGTCCTGGTTACCTCTTTGCTAACATTCTCTTCAGAGCTGCAGTGAAAGCAGGAACCACGTGGAGAAGGCACCCACACTGAAAAAGTGCCTGGAGGGAACATTGGGGCTTCTTCTCAGTGTCTCTGACATAGGGTTTCACTGTCCCGGGAAAGTCTCTGCTAACACCGTGCAGAGCGCTGTGCCCAATATACAGAAACGTCTTGCGGTATCTCCTACAGGGAAAGTGCCAGGAGGGAATTGTCGAGCTTGTTCTCAGTGTCTCTGAGAATTGCTCTGATTATCTGTGTGACCTCTTTGCTAAGACTCTCCGGAGAGCCGTCCTCAAAACCAACACACATCTTGACATATCTCCCACATTGATCGCAGTGTCTCCAGAAACGGCATTCAAGGAGCCAGGACCTTTTCTCCCTACACTGTCCATTGAGTTGTCCTCAAAACCAATATACATCCTGCTGTATCTCCCACATGGAAAGTGCCAGGAGGGAGAAGTGGGGATTATGTTTAGACTTTCTCGGAACTGCTTCAAATCAACTAGATATCTTTGTGCTCTAAATCGCCCAACAGCCAAACGCAAAAGCAGCAAACATCTCGCTGTATGTCCCACATCCAAAGTGCCAAGAGAGAGCTTGCTCTCCCTGTCTTTGAGTACTGTTTTCACTGTCCCGGTTACCTCTTGGCTAACATTCTCTTCAGAGCTGCAGTGAAAGCAGGAACCACGTGGAGAAGGCACCCACACTGAAAGTGCCTGGAGGGAACATTGGGGCTTCTTCTCAGTGTCTCTGACATAGGGTTTCACTGTCCCGGGAAAGTCTCTGCTAACACCGTGCAGAGCGCTGTGCCCAATATACAGAAACGTCTTGCGGTATCTCCTACAGGGAAAGTGCCAGGAGGGAATTGTCGAGCTTGTTCTCAGTGTCTCTGAGAATTGCTCTGATTATCTGTGTGACCTCTTTGCTAAGACTCTCCAGAGAGCCGTCCTCAAAACCAACACACATCTTGACATATCTCCCACATTGATCGCAGTGTCTCCAGAAACGGCATTCAAGGAGCCAGGACCTTTTCTCCCTACACTGTCCATTGAGTTGTCCTCAAAACCAATATACATCCTGCTGTATCTCCCACGTGGAAAGTGCCAGGAGGGAGAAGTGGGGATTATGTTTAGACTTTCTCGGAACTGCTTCAAATCAACTAGATATCTTTGTGCTGTAAATCTCCCAACAGCCAAACGCAAAAGCAGCAAACATCTCGCTGTATGTCCCACATCCAAAGTGCCAAGAGAGAGCTTGCTCTCCCTGTCTTTGAGTACTGTTTTCACTGTCCCGGTTACCTCTTTGCTAACATTCTCTTCAGAGCTGCAGTGAAAGCAGGAACCACGTGGAGAAGGCACCCACACTGAAAGTGCCTGGAGGGAACATTGGGGCTTCTTCTCAGTGTCTCTGACATAGGGTTTCACTGTCCCGGGAAAGTCTCTGCTAACACCGTGCAGAGCGCTGTGCCCAATATACAGAAACGTCTTGCGGTATCTCCTACAGGGAAAGTGCCAGGAGGGAATTGTCGAGCTTGTTCTCAGTGTCTCTGAGAATTGCTCGGATTTTCCCTGTGACCTCTTTGCTAAGACTCTCCAGAGAGCCGTCCTCAAAACCAACACACATCTTAACATATCTCCCACATTGATCGCAGTGTCTCCAGAAACGGCATTCAAGGAGCCAGGACCTTTTCTCCCTACACTGGCCATTGAGTTGTCCTCAAAACCAATATACATCCTGCTGTATCTCCCACATGGAAAGTGCCAGGAGGGAGAAGTGGGGATTATGTTTAGACTTTCTCGGAACTGCTTCAAATCAACTAGATATCTTTGTGCTGTAAATCGCCCAACAGCCAAACGCAAAAGCAGCAAACATCTCGCTGTATGTCCCACATCCAAAGTGCCAAGAGAGAGCTTGCTCTCCCTGTCTTTGAGTACTGTTTTCACTGTCCCGGTTACCTCTTGGCTAACATTCTCTTCAGAGCTGCAGTGAAAGCAGGAACCACGTGGAGAAGGCACCCACACTGAAAGTGCCTGGAGGGAACATTGGGGCTTCTTCTCAGTGTCTCTGACATAGGGTTTCACTGTCCCGGGAAAGTCTCTGCTAACACCCTGCAGAGCGCTGTGCCCAATATACAGAAACGTCTTGCGGTATCTCCTACAGGGAAAGTGCCAGGAGGGAATTGTCGAGCTTGTTCTCAGTGTCTCTGAGAATTGCTCTGATTATCTGTGTGACCTCTTTGCTAAGACTCTCCAGAGAGCCGTCCTCAAAACCAACACACATCTTGACATATCTCCCACATTGATCGCAGTGTCTCCAGAAACGGCATTCAAGGAGCCAGGACCTTTTCTCCCTACACTGTCCATTGAGTTGTCCTCAAAACCAATATACATCCTGCTGTATCTCCCACATGGAAAGTGCCAGGAGGGAGAAGTGGGGATTATGTTTAGACTTTCTCGGAACTGCTTCAAATCAACTAGATATCTTTGTGCTGTAAATCGCCCAACAGCCAAACGCAAAAGCAGCAAACATCTCGCTGTATGTCCCACATCCAAAGTGCCAAGAGAGAGCTTGCTCTCCCTGTCTTTGAGTACTGTTTTCACTGTCCCGGTTACCTCTTTGCTAACATTCTCTTCAGAGCTGCAGTGAAAGCAGGAACCACGTGGAGAAGGCACCCACACTGAAAGTGCCTGGAGGGAACATTGGGGCTTCTTCTCAGTGTCTCTGACATAGGGTTTCACTGTCCCGGGAAAGTCTCTGCTAACACCCTGCAGAGCGCTGTGCCCAATATACAGAAACGTCTTGCGGTATCTCCTACAGGGAAAGTGCCAGGAGGGAATTGTCGAGCTTGTTCTCAGTGTCTCTGAGAATTGCTCTGATTATCTGTGTGACCTCTTTGCTAAGACTCTCCAGAGAGCCGTCCTCAAAACCAACACACATCTTGACATATCTCCCACATTGATCGCAGTGTCTCCAGAAACGGCATTCAAGGAGCCAGGACCTTTTCTCCCTACACTGTCCATTGAGTTGTCCTCAAAACCAATATACATCCTGCTGTATCTCCCACGTGGAAAGTGCCAGGAGGGAGAAGTGGGGATTATGTTTAGACTTTCTCGGAACTGCTTCAAATCAACTAGATATCTTTGTGCTGTAAATCTCCCAACAGCCAAACGCAAAAGCAGCAAACATCTCGCTGTATGTCCCACATCCAAAGTGCCAAGAGAGAGCTTGCTCTCCCTGTCTTTGAGTACTGTTTTCACTGTCCCGGTTACCTCTTGGCTAACATTCTCTTCAGAGCTGCAGTGAAAGCAGGAACCACGTGGAGAAGGCACCCACACTGAAAGTGCCTGGAGGGAACATTGGGGCTTCTTCTCAGTGTCTCTGACATAGGGTTTCACTGTCCCGGGAAAGTCTCTGCTAACACCGTGCAGAGCGCTGTGCCCAATATACAGAAACGTCTTGCGGTATCTCCTACAGGGAAAGTGCCAGGAGGGAATTGTCGAGCTTGTTCTCAGTGTCTCTGAGAATTGCTCTGATTTTCCCTGTGACCTCTTTGCTAAGACTCTCCAGAGAGCCGTCCTCAAAACCAACACACATCTTGACATATCTCCCACATTGATCGCAGTGTCTCCAGAAACGGCATTCAAGGAGCCAGGACCTTTTCTCCCTACACTGGCCATTGAGTTGTCCTCAAAACCAATATACATCCTGCTGTATCTCCCACATGGAAAGTGCCAGGAGGGAGAAGTGGGGATTATGTTTAGACTTTCTCGGAACTGCTTCAAATCAACTAGATATCTTTGTGCTCTAAATCGCCCAACAGCCAAACGCAAAAGCAGCAAACATCTCGCTGTATGTCCCACATCCAAAGTGCCAAGAGAGAGCTTGCTCTCCCTGTCTTTGAGTACTGTTTTCACTGTCCCGGTTACCTCTTGGCTAACATTCTCTTCAGAGCTGCAGTGAAAGCAGGAACCACGTGGAGAAGGCACCCACACTGAAAGTGCCTGGAGGGAACATTGGGGCTTCTTCTCAGTGTCTCTGACATAGGGTTTCACTGTTCCGGGAAACTCTCTGCTAACACCCTGCAGAGCGCTGTGCCCAATATACAGAAACGTCTTGCGGTATCTCCTACAGGGAAAGTGCCAGGAGGGAATTGTCGAGCTTGTTCTCAGTGTCTCTGAGAATTGCTCTGATTATCTGTGTGACCTCTTTGCTAAGACTCTCCAGAGAGCCGTCCTCAAAACCAACACACATCTTGACATATCTCCCACATTGATCGCAGTGTCTCCAGAAACGGCATTCAAGGAGCCAGGACCTTTTCTCCCTACACTGTCCATTGAGTTGTCCTCAAAACCAATATACATCCTGCTATATCTCCCACATGGAAAGTGCCAGGAGGGAGAAGTGGGGATTATGTTTAGACTTTCTCGGAACTGCTTCAAATCAACTAGATATCTTTGTGCTGTAAATCGCCCAACAGCCAAACGCAAAAGCAGCAAACATCTCGCTGTATGTCCCACATCCAAAGTGCCAAGAGAGAGCTTGCTCTCCCTGTCTTTGAGTACTGTTTTCACTGTCCCGGTTACCTCTTTGCTAACATTCTCTTCAGAGCTACAGTGAAAGCAGGAACCACGTGGAGAAGGCACCCACACTGAAAGTGCCTGGAGGGAACATTGGGGCTTCTTCTCAGTGTCTCTGACATAGGGTTTCACTGTCCCGGGAAAGTCTCTGCTAACACCCTGCAGAGCGCTGTGCCCAATCTACAGAAACGTCTTGCGGTATCTCCTACAGGGAAAGTGCCAGGAGGGAATTGTCGAGCTTGTTCTCAGTGTCTCTGAGAATTGCTCTGATTATCCCTGTGACCTCTTTGCTAAGACTCTCCAGAGAGCCGTCCTCAAAACAAACACACATCTTGACATATCTCCCACATTGATCGCAGTGTCTCCAGAAACGGCATTCAAGGAGCCAGGACCTTTTCTCCCTACACTGTCCATTGAGTTGTCCTCAAAACCAATATACATCCTGCTGTATCTCCCACATGGAAAGTGCCAGGAGGGAGAAGTGGGGATTATGTTTAGACTTTCTCGGAACTGCTTCAAATCAACTAGATATCTTTGTGCTCTAAATCGCCCAACAGCCAAACGCAAAAGCAGCAAACATCTCGCTGTATGTCCCACATCCAAAGTGCCAAGAGAGAGCTTGCTCTCCCTGTCTTTGAGTACTGTTTTCACTGTCCCGGTTACCTCTTGGCTAACATTCTCTTCAGAGCTGCAGTGAAAGCAGGAACCACGTGGAGAAGGCACCCACACTGAAAGTGCCTGGAGGGAACATTGGGGCTTCTTCTCAGTGTCTCTGACATAGGGTTTCACTGTCCCGGGAAAGTCTCTGCTAACACCGTGCAGAGCGCTGTGCCCAATATACAGAAACGTCTTGCGGTATCTCCTACAGGGAAAGTGCCAGGAGGGAATTGTCGAGCTTGTTCTCAGTGTCTCTGAGAATTGCTCTGATTATCCCTGTGACCTCTTTGCTAAGACTCTCCAGAGAGCCGTCCTCAAAACCAACACACATCTTGACATATCTCCCACATTGATCGCAGTGTCTCCAGAAACGGCATTCAAGGAGCCAGGACCTTTTCTCCCTACACTGTCCATTGAGTTGTCCTCAAAACCAATATACATCCTGCTGTATCTCCCACGTGGAAAGTGCCAGGAGGGAGAAGTGGGGATTATGTTTAGACTTTCTCGGAACTGCTTCAAATCAACTAGATATCTTTGTGCTGTAAATCTCCCAACAGCCAAACGCAAAAGCAGCAAACATCTCGCTGTATGTCCCACATCCAAAGTGCCAAGAGAGAGCTTGCTCTCCCTGTCTTTGAGTACTGTTTTCACTGTCCCGGTTACCTCTTGGCTAACATTCTCTTCAGAGCTGCAGTGAAAGCAGGAACCACGTGGAGAAGGCACCCACACTGAAAGTGCCTGGAGGGAACATTGGGGCTTCTTCTCAGTGTCTCTGACACAGGGTTTCACTGTCCCGGGAAAGTCTCTGCTAACACCGTGCAGAGCGCTGTGCCCAATCTACAGAAACGTCTTGCGGTATCTCCTACAGGGAAAGTGCCAGGAGGGAATTGTGGAGCTTGTTCTCAGTGTCTCTGAGAATTGCTCTGATTATCTGTGTGACCTCTTTGCTAAGACTCTCCGGAGAGCCGTCCTCAAAACCAACACACATCTTGACATATCTCCCACATTGATCGCAGTGTCTCCAGAAACGGCATTCAAGGAGCCAGGACCTTTTCTCCCTACACTGTCCATTGAGTTGTCCTCAAAACCAATATACATCCTGCTGTATCTCCCACATGGAAAGTGCCAGGAGGGAGAAGTGGGGATTATGTTTAGACTTTCTCGGAACTGCTTCAAATCAACTAGATATCTTTGTGCTCTAAATCGCCCAACAGCCAAACGCAAAAGCAGCAAACATCTCGCTGTATGTCCCACATCCAAAGTGCCAAGAGAGAGCTTGCTCTCCCTGTCTTTGAGTACTGTTTTCACTGTCCCGGTTACCTCTTGGCTAACATTCTCTTCAGAGCTGCAGTGAAAGCAGGAACCACGTGGAGAAGGCACCCACACTGAAAGTGCCTGGAGGGAACATTGGGGCTTCTTCTCAGTGTCTCTGACATAGGGTTTCACTGTCCCGGGAAAGTCTCTGCTAACACCGTGCAGAGCGCTGTGCCCAATATACAGAAACGTCTTGCGGTATCTCCTACAGGGAAAGTGCCAGGAGGGAATTGTCGAGCTTGTTCTCAGTGTCTCTGAGAATTGCTCTGATTATCCCTGTGACCTCTTTGCTAAGACTCTCCAGAGAGCCGTCCTCAAAACCAACACACATCTTGACATATCTCCCACATTGATCGCAGTGTCTCCAGAAACGGCATTCAAGGAGCCAGGACCTTTTCTCCCTACACTGTCCATTGAGTTGTCCTCAAAACCAATATACATCCTGCTGTATCTCCCACATGGAAAGTGCCAGGAGGGAGAAGTGGGGATTATGTTTAGACTTTCTCGGAACTGCTTCAAATCAACTAGATATCTTTGTGCTCTAAATCGCCCAACAGCCAAACGCAAAAGCAGCAAACATCTCGCTGTATGTCCCACATCCAAAGTGCCAAGAGAGAGCTTGCTCTCCCTGTCTTTGAGTACTGTTTTCACTGTCCCGGTTACCTCTTGGCTAACATTCTCTTCAGAGCTGCAGTGAAAGCAGGAACCACGTGGAGAAGGCACCCACACTGAAAGTGCCTGGAGGGAACATTGGGGCTTCTTCTCAGTGTCTCTGACATAGGGTTTCACTGTCCCGGGAAAGTCTCTGCTAACACCGTGCAGAGCGCTGTGCCCAATATACAGAAACGTCTTGCGGTATCTCCTACAGGGAAAGTGCCAGGAGGGAATTGTCGAGCTTGTTCTCAGTGTCTCTGAGAATTGCTCTGATTATCTGTGTGACCTCTTTGCTAAGACTCTCCAGAGAGCCGTCCTCAAAACCAACACACATCTTGACATATCTCCCACATTGATCGCAGTGTCTCCAGAAACGGCATTCAAGGAGCCAGGACCTTTTCTCCCTACACTGTCCATTGAGTTGTCCTCAAAACCAATATACATCCTGCTGTATCTCCCACGTGGAAAGTGCCAGGAGGGAGAAGTGGGGATTATGTTTAGACTTTCTCGGAACTGCTTCAAATCAACTAGATATCTTTGTGCTGTAAATCTCCCAACAGCCAAACGCAAAAGCAGCAAACATCTCGCTGTATGTCCCACATCCAAAGTGCCAAGAGAGAGCTTGCTCTCCCTGTCTTTGAGTACTGTTTTCACTGTCCCGGTTACCTCTTGGCTAACATTCTCTTCAGAGCTGCAGTGAAAGCAGGAACCACGTGGAGAAGGCACCCACACTGAAAGTGCCTGGAGGGAACATTGGGGCTTCTTCTCAGTGTCTCTGACACAGGGTTTCACTGTCCCGGGAAAGTCTCTGCTAACACCGTGCAGAGCACTGTGCCCAATCTACAGAAACGTCTTGCGGTATCTCCTACAGGGAAAGTGCCAGGAGGGAATTGTGGAGCTTGTTCTCAGTGTCTCTGAGAATTGCTCTGATTATCTGTGTGACCTCTTTGCTAAGACTCTCCGGAGAGCCGTCCTCAAAACCAACACACATCTTGACATATCTCCCACATTGATCGCAGTGTCTCCAGAAACGGCATTCAAGGAGCCAGGACCTTTTCTCCCTACACTGTCCATTGAGTTGTCCTCAAAACCAATATACATCCTGCTGTATCTCCCACATGGAAAGTGCCAGGAGGGAGAAGTGGGGATTATGTTTAGACTTTCTCGGAACTGCTTCAAATCAACTAGATATCTTTGTGCTCTAAATCGCCCAACAGCCAAACGCAAAAGCAGCAAACATCTCGCTGTATGTCCCACATCCAAAGTGCCAAGAGAGAGCTTGCTCTCCCTGTCTTTGAGTACTGTTTTCACTGTCCCGGTTACCTCTTGGCTAACATTCTCTTCAGAGCTGCAGTGAAAGCAGGAACCACGTGGAGAAGGCACCCACACTGAAAGTGCCTGGAGGGAACATTGGGGCTTCTTCTCAGTGTCTCTGACATAGGGTTTCACTGTCCCGGGAAAGTCTCTGCTAACACCGTGCAGAGCGCTGTGCCCAATATACAGAAACGTCTTGCGGTATCTCCTACAGGGAAAGTGCCAGGAGGGAATTGTCGAGCTTGTTCTCAGTGTCTCTGAGAATTGCTCTGATTATCTGTGTGACCTCTTTGCTAAGACTCTCCAGAGAGCCGTCCTCAAAACCAACACACATCTTGACATATCTCCCACATTGATCGCAGTGTCTCCAGAAACGGCATTCAAGGAGCCAGGACCTTTTCTCCCTACACTGGCCATTGAGTTGTCCTCAAAACCAATATACATCCTGCTGTATCTCCCACGTGGAAAGTGCCAGGAGGGAGAAGTGGGGATTATGTTTAGACTTTCTCGGAACTGCTTCAAATCAACTAGATATCTTTGTGCTCTAAATCGCCCAACAGCCAAACGCAAAAGCAGCAAACATCTCGCTGTATGTCCCACATCCAAAGTGCCAAGAGAGAGCTTGCTCTCCCTGTCTTTGAGTACTGTTTTCACTGTCCCGGTTACCTCTTGGCTAACATTCTCTTCAGAGCTGCAGTGAAAGCAGGAACCACGTGGAGAAGGCACCCACACTGAAAGTGCCTGGAGGGAACATTGGGGCTTCTTCTCAGTGTCTCTGACACAGGGTTTCACTGTCCCGGGAAAGTCTCTGCTAACACCGTGCAGAGCGCTGTGCCCAATCTACAGAAACGTCTTGCGGTATCTCCTACAGGGAAAGTGCCAGGAGGGAATTGTGGAGCTTGTTCTCAGTGTCTCTGAGAATTGCTCTGATTATCTGTGTGACCTCTTTGCTAAGACTCTCCGGAGAGCCGTCCTCAAAACCAACACACATCTTGACATATCTCCCACATTGATCGCAGTGTCTCCAGAAACGGCATTCAAGGAGCCAGGACCTTTTCTCCCTACACTGTCCATTGAGTTGTCCTCAAAACCAATATACATCCTGCTGTATCTCCCACATGGAAAGTGCCAGGAGGGAGAAGTGGGGATTATGTTTAGACTTTCTCGGAACTGCTTCAAATCAACTAGATATCTTTGTGCTGTAAATCGCCCAACAGCCAAACGCAAAAGCAGCAAACATCTCGCTGTATGTCCCACATCCAAAGTGCCAAGAGAGAGCTTGCTCTCCCTGTCTTTGAGTACTGTTTTCACTGTCCCGGTTACCTCTTGGCTAACATTCTCTTCAGAGCTGCAGTGAAAGCAGGAACCACGTGGAGAAGGCACCCACACTGAAAGTGCCTGGAGGGAACATTGGGGCTTCTTCTCAGTGTCTCTGACATAGGGTTTCACTGTCCCGGGAAAGTCTCTGCTAACACCGTGCAGAGCGCTGTGCCCAATATACAGAAACGTCTTGCGGTATCTCCTACAGGGAAAGTGCCAGGAGGGAATTGTCGAGCTTGTTCTCAGTGTCTCTGAGAATTGCTCTGATTATCTGTGTGACCTCTTTGCTAAGACTCTCCAGAGAGCCGTCCTCAAAACCAACACACATCTTGACATATCTCCCACATTGATCGCAGTGTCTCCAGAAACGGCATTCAAGGAGCCAGGACCTTTTCTCCCTACACTGTCCATTGAGTTGTCCTCAAAACCAATATACATCCTGCTGTATCTCCCACATGGAAAGTGCCAGGAGGGAGAAGTGGGGATTATGTTTAGACTTTCTCGGAACTGCTTCAAATCAACTAGATATCTTTGTGCTCTAAATCGCCCAACAGCCAAACGCAAAAGCAGCAAACATCTCGCTGTATGTCCCACATCCAAAGTGCCAAGAGAGAGCTTGCTCTCCCTGTCTTTGAGTACTGTTTTCACTGTCCCGGTTACCTCTTGGCTAACATTCTCTTCAGAGCTGCAGTGAAAGCAGGAACCACGTGGAGAAGGCACCCACACTGAAAGTGCCTGGAGGGAACATTGGGGCTTCTTCTCAGTGTCTCTGACATAGGGTTTCACTGTCCCGGGAAAGTCTCTGCTAACACCGTGCAGAGCGCTGTGCCCAATATACAGAAACGTCTTGCGGTATCTCCTACAGGGAAAGTGCCAGGAGGGAATTGTCGAGCTTGTTCTCAGTGTCTCTGAGAATTGCTCTGATTATCCCTGTGACCTCTTTGCTAAGACTCTCCAGAGAGCCGTCCTCAAAACCAACACACATCTTGACATATCTCCCACATTGATCGCAGTGTCTCCAGAAACGGCATTCAAGGAGCCAGGAACTTTTCTCCCTACGCTGTCCATTGAGTTGTCCTCAAAACCAATATACATCCTGCTATATCTCCCACATGGAAAGTGCCAGGAGGGAGAAGTGGGGATTATGTTTAGACTTTCTCGGAACTGCTTCAAATCAACTAGATATCTTTGTGCTGTAAATCTCCCAACAGCCAAACGCAAAAGCAGCAAACATCTCGCTGTATGTCCCACATCCAAAGTGCCAAGAGAGAGCTTGCTCTCCCTGTCTTTGAGTACTGTTTTCACTGTCCCGGTTACCTCTTGGCTAACGTTCTCTTCAGAGCTGCAGTGAAAGCAGGAACCACGTGGAGAAGGCACCCACACTGAAAGTGCCTGGAGGGAACATTGGGGCTTCTTCTCAGTGTCTCTGACATAGGGTTTCACTGTCCCGGGAAAGTCTCTGCTAACACCGTGCAGAGCGCTGTGCCCAATATACAGAAACGTCTTGCGGTATCTCCTACAGGGAAAGTGCCAGGAGGGAATTGTCGAGCTTGTTCTCAGTGTCTCTGAGAATTGCTCTGATTTTCCCTGTGACCTCTTTGCTAAGACTCTCCAGAGAGCCGTCCTCAAAACCAACACACATCTTGACATATCTCCCACATTGATCGCAGTGTCTCCAGAAACGGCATTCAAGGAGCCAGGACCTTTTCTCCCTACACTGTCCATTGAGTTGTCCTCAAAACCAATATACATCCTGCTGTATCTCCCACATGGAAAGTGCCAGGAGGGAGAAGTGGGGATTATGTTTAGACTTTCTCGGAACTGCTTCAAATCAACTAGATATCTTTGTGCTGTAAATCGCCCAACAGCCAAACGCAAAAGCAGCAAACATCTCGCTGTATGTCCCACATCCAAAGTGCCAAGAGAGAGCTTGCTCTCCCTGTCTTTGAGTACTGTTTTCACTGTCCCGGTTACCTCTTGGCTAACATTCTCTTCAGAGCTGCAGTGAAAGCAGGAACCACGTGGAGAAGGCACCCACACTGAAAGTGCCTGGAGGGAACATTGGGGCTTCTTCTCAGTGTCTCTGACATAGGGTTTCACTGTCCCGGGAAAGTCTCTGCTAACACCGTGCAGAGCGCTGTGCCCAATATACAGAAACGTCTTGCGGTATCTCCTACAGGGAAAGTGCCAGGAGGGAATTGTCGAGCTTGTTCTCAGTGTCTCTGAGAATTGCTCTGATTATCTGTGTGACCTCTTTGCTAAGACTCTCCAGAGAGCCGTCCTCAAAACCAACACACATCTTGACATATCTCCCACATTGATCGCAGTGTCTCCAGAAACGGCATTCAAGGAGCCAGGACCTTTTCTCCCTACACTGTCCATTGAGTTGTCCTCAAAACCAATATACATCCTGCTGTATCTCCCACATGGAAAGTGCCAGGAGGGAGAAGTGGGGATTATGTTTAGACTTTCTCGGAACTGCTTCAAATCAACTAGATATCTTTGTGCTCTAAATCGCCCAACAGCCAATCGCAAAAGCAGCAAACATCTCGCTGTATGTCCCACATCCAAAGTGCCAAGAGAGAGCTTGCTCTCCCTGTCTTTGAGTACTGTTTTCACTGTCCCGGTTACCTCTTTGCTAACATTCTCTTCAGAGCTGCAGTGAAAGCAGGAATCACGTGGAGAAGGCACCCACACTGAAAGTGCCTGGAGGGAACATTGGGGCTTCTTCTCAGTGTCTCTGACATAGGGTTTCACTGTCCCGGGAAAGTCTCTGCTAACACCGTGCAGAGCGCTGTGCCCAATATACAGAAACGTCTTGCGGTATCTCCTACAGGGAAAGTGCCAGGAGGGAATTGTCGAGCTTGTTCTCAGTGTCTCTGAGAATTGCTCTGATTATCTGTGTGACCTCTTTGCTAAGACTCTCCAGAGAGCCGTCCTCAAAACCAACACACATCTTGACATATCTCCCACATTGATCGCAGTGTCTCCAGAAACGGCATTCAAGGAGCCAGGACCTTTTCTCCCTACACTGTCCATTGAGTTGTCCTCAAAACCAATATACATCCTGCTGTATCTCCCACATGGAAAGTGCCAGGAGGGAGAAGTGGGGATTATGTTTAGACTTTCTCGGAACTGCTTCAAATCAACTAGATATCTTTGTGCTCTAAATCGCCCAACAGCCAAACGCAAAAGCAGCAAACATCTCGCTGTATGTCCCACATCCAAAGTGCCAAGAGAGAGCTTGCTCTCCCTGTCTTTGAGTACTGTTTTCACTGTCCCGGTTACCTCTTGGCTAACATTCTCTTCAGAGCTGCAGTGAAAGCAGGAACCACGTGGAGAAGGCACCCACACTGAAAGTGCCTGGAGGGAACATTGGGGCTTCTTCTCAGTGTCTCTGACATAGGGTTTCACTGTCCCGGGAAAGTCTCTGCTAACACCGTGCAGAGCGCTGTGCCCAATATACAGAAACGTCTTGCGGTATCTCCTACAGGGAAAGTGCCAGGAGGGAATTGTCGAGCTTGTTCTCAGTGTCTCTGAGAATTGCTCTGATTATCTGTGTGACCTCTTTGCTAAGACTCTCCAGAGAGCCGTCCTCAAAACCAACACACATCTTGACATATCTCCCACATTGATCGCAGTGTCTCCAGAAACGGCATTCAAGGAGCCAGGACCTTTTCTCCCTACACTGTCCATTGAGTTGTCCTCAAAACCAATATACATCCTGCTGTATCTCCCACGTGGAAAGTGCCAGGAGGGAGAAGTGGGGATTATGTTTAGACTTTCTCGGAACTGCTTCAAATCAACTAGATATCTTTGTGCTGTAAATCTCCCAACAGCCAAACGCAAAAGCAGCAAACATCTCGCTGTATGTCCCACATCCAAAGTGCCAAGAGAGAGCTTGCTCTCCCTGTCTTTGAGTACTGTTTTCACTGTCCCGGTTACCTCTTGGCTAACATTCTCTTCAGAGCTGCAGTGAAAGCAGGAACCACGTGGAGAAGGCACCCACACTGAAAGTGCCTGGAGGGAACATTGGGGCTTCTTCTCAGTGTCTCTGACTTAGGGTTTCACTGTCCCGGGAAAGTCTCTGCTAACACCGTGCAGAGCGCTGTGCCCAATCTACAGAAATGTCTTGCGGTATCTCCTACAGGGAAAGTGCCAGGAGGGAATTGTGGAGCTTGTTCTCAGTGTCTCTGAGAATTGCTCTGATTATCCCTGTGACCTCTTTGCTAAGACTCTCCAGAGAGCCGTCCTCAAAACCAACACACATCTTAACATATCTCCCACATTGATCGCAGTGTCTCCAGAAACGGCATTCAAGGAGCCAGGACCTTTTCTCCCTACACTGTCCATTGAGTTGTCCTCAAAACCAATATACATCCTGCTGTATCTCCCACATGGAAAGTGCCAGGAGGGAGAAGTGGGGATTATGTTTAGACTTTCTCGGAACTGCTTCAAATCAACTAGATATCTTTGTGCTCTAAATCGCCCAACAGCCAAACGCAAAAGCAGCAAACATCTCGCTGTATGTCCCACATCCAAAGTGCCAAGAGAGAGCTTGCTCTCCCTGTCTTTGAGTACTGTTTTCACTGTCCCGGTTACCTCTTGGCTAACATTCTCTTCAGAGCTGCAGTGAAAGCAGGAACCACGTGGAGAAGGCACCCACACTGAAAGTGCCTGGAGGGAACATTGGGGCTTCTTCTCAGTGTCTCTGACATAGGGTTTCACTGTCCCGGGAAAGTCTCTGCTAACACCGTGCAGAGCGCTGTGCCCAATATACAGAAACGTCTTGCGGTATCTCCTACAGGGAAAGTGCCAGGAGGGAATTGTGGAGCTTGTTCTCAGTGTCTCTGAGAATTGCTCTGATTATCTGTGTGACCTCTTTGCTAAGACTCTCCAGAGAGCCGTCCTCAAAACCAACACACATCTTGACATATCTCCCACATTGATCGCAGTGTCTCCAGAAACGGCATTCAAGGAGCCAGGACCTTTTCTCCCTACACTGTCCATTGAGTTGTCCTCAAAACCAATATACATCCTGCTGTATCTCCCACGTGGAAAGTGCCAGGAGGGAGAAGTGGGGATTATGTTTAGACTTTCTCGGAACTGCTTCAAATCAACTAGATATCTTTGTGCTGTAAATCTCCCAACAGCCAAACGCAAAAGCAGCAAACATCTCGCTGTATGTCCCACATCCAAAGTGCCAAGAGAGAGCTTGCTCTCCCTGTCTTTGAGTACTGTTTTCACTGTCCCGGTTACCTCTTGGCTAACATTCTCTTCAGAGCTGCAGTGAAAGCAGGAACCACGTGGAGAAGGCACCCACACTGAAAGTGCCTGGAGGGAACATTGGGGCTTCTTCTCAGTGTCTCTGACTTAGGGTTTCACTGTCCCGGGAAAGTCTCTGCTAACACCGTGCAGAGCGCTGTGCCCAATCTACAGAAATGTCTTGCGGTATCTCCTACAGGGAAAGTGCCAGGAGGGAATTGTGGAGCTTGTTCTCAGTGTCTCTGAGAATTGCTCTGATTATCCCTGTGACCTCTTTGCTAAGACTCTCCAGAGAGCCGTCCTCAAAACCAACACACATCTTAACATATCTCCCACATTGATCGCAGTGTCTCCAGAAACGGCATTCAAGGAGCCAGGACCTTTTCTCCCTACACTGTCCATTGAGTTGTCCTCAAAACCAATATACATCCTGCTGTATCTCCCACATGGAAAGTGCCAGGAGGGAGAAGTGGGGATTATGTTTAGACTTTCTCGGAACTGCTTCAAATCAACTAGATATCTTTGTGCTCTAAATCGCCCAACAGCCAAACGCAAAAGCAGCAAACATCTCGCTGTATGTCCCACATCCAAAGTGCCAAGAGAGAGCTTGCTCTCCCTGTCTTTGAGTACTGTTTTCACTGTCCCGGTTACCTCTTTGCTAACATTCTCTTCAGAGCTGCAGTGAAAGCAGGAACCACGTGGAGAAGGCACCCACACTGAAAGTGCCTGGAGGGAACATTGGGGCTTCTTCTCAGTGTCTCTGACATAGGGTTTCACTGTCCCGGGAAAGTCTCTGCTAACACCGTGCAGAGCGCTGTGCCCAATATACAGAAACGTCTTGCGGTATCTCCTACAGGGAAAGTGCCAGGAGGGAATTGTCGAGCTTGTTCTCAGTGTCTCTGAGAATTGCTCTGATTATCGGTGTGACCTCTTTGCTAAGACTCTCCAGAGAGCCGTCCTCAAAACCAACACACATCTTGACATATCTCCCACATTGATCGCAGTGTCTCCAGAAACGGCATTCAAGGAGCCAGGACCTTTTCTCCCTACACTGTCCATTGAGTTGTCCTCAAAACCAATATACATCCTGCTGTATCTCCCACATGGAAAGTGCCAGGAGGGAGAAGTGGGGATTATGTTTAGACTTTCTCGGAACTGCTTCAAATCAACTAGATATCTTTGTGCTGTAAATCGCCCAACAGCCAAACGCAAAAGCAGCAAACATCTCGCTGTATGTCCCACATCCAAAGTGCCAAGAGAGAGCTTGCTCTCCCTGTCTTTGAGTACTGTTTTCACTGTCCCGGTTACCTCTTGGCTAACATTCTCTTCAGAGCTGCAGTGAAAGCAGGAACCACGTGGAGAAGGCACCCACACTGAAAGTGCCTGGAGGGAACATTGGGGCTTCTTCTCAGTGTCTCTGACATAGGGTTTCACTGTCCCGGGAAAGTCTCTGCTAACACCGTGCAGAGCGCTGTGCCCAATATACAGAAACGTCTTGCGGTATCTCCTACAGGGAAAGTGCCAGGAGGGAATTGTCGAGCTTGTTCTCAGTGTCTCTGAGAATTGCTCTGATTATCTGTGTGACCTCTTTGCTAAGACTCTCCAGAGAGCCGTCCTCAAAACCAACACACATCTTGACATATCTCCCACATTGATCGCAGTGTCTCCAGAAATGGCATTCAAGGAGCCAGGACCTTTTCTCCCTACACTGTCCATTGAGTTGTCCTCAAAACCAATATACATCCTGCTATATCTCCCACATGGAAAGTGCCAGGAGGGAGAAGTGGGGATTATGTTTAGACTTTCTCGGAACTGCTTCAAATCAACTAGATATCTTTGTGCTCTAAATCGCCCAACAGCCAAACGCAAAAGCAGCAAACATCTCGCTGTATGTCCCACATCCAAAGTGCCAAGAGAGAGCTTGCTCTCCCTGTCTTTGAGTACTGTTTTCACTGTCCCGGTTACCTCTTGGCTAAAGTTCTCTTCAGAGCTGCAGTGAAAGCAGGAACCACGTGGAGAAGGCACCCACACTGAAAGTGCCTGGAGGGAACATTGGGGCTTCTTCTCAGTGTCTCTGACATAGGGTTTCACTGTCCCGGGAAAGTCTCTGCTAACACCGTGCAGAGCGCTGTGCCCAATCTACAGAAACGTCTTGCGGTATCTCCTACAGGGAAAGTGCCAGGAGGGAATTGTCGAGCTTGTTCTCAGTGTCTCTGAGAATTGCTCTGATTTTCCCTGTGACCTCTTTGCTAAGACTCTCCAGAGAGCCGTCCTCAAAACCAACACACATCTTAACATATCTCCCACATTGATCGCAGTGTCTCCAGAAACGGCATTCAAGGAGCCAGGACCTTTTCTCCCTACACTGTCCATTGAGTTGTCCTCAAAACCAATATACATCCTGCTGTATCTCCCACATGGAAAGTGCCAGGAGGGAGAAGTGGGGATTATGTTTAGACTTTCTCGGAACTGCTTCAAATCAACTAGATATCTTTGTGCTCTAAATCGCCCAACAGCCAAACGCAAAAGCAGCAAACATCTCGCTGTATGTCCCACATCGAAAGTGCCAAGAGAGAGCTTGCTCTCCCTGTCTTTGAGTACTGTTTTCACTGTCCCGGTTACCTCTTGGCTAACATTCTCTTCAGAGCTGCAGTGAAAGCAGGAACCACGTGGAGAAGGCACCCACACTGAAAGTGCCTGGAGGGAACATTGGGGCTTCTTCTCAGTGTCTCTGACATAGGGTTTCCCTGTCCCGGGAAAGTCTCTGCTAACACCCTGCAGAGCGCTGTGCCCAATCTACAGAAACGTCTTGCGGTATCTCCTACAGGGAAAGTGCCAGGAGGGAATTGTCGAGCTTGTTCTCAGTGTCTCTGAGAATTGCTCTGATTATCCCTGTGACCTCTTTGCTAAGACTCTCCAGAGAGCCGTCCTCAAAACCAACACACATCTTAACATATCTCCCACATTGATCGCAGTGTCTCCAGAAACGGCATTCAAGGAGCCAGGACCTTTTCTCCCTACACTGTCCATTGAGTTGTCCTCAAAACCAATATACATCCTGCTGTATCTCCCACATGGAAAGTGCCAGGAGGGAGAAGTGGGGATTATGTTTAGACTTTCTCGGAACTGCTTCAAATCAACTAGATATCTTTGTGCTCTAAATCGCCCAACAGCCAAACGCAAAAGCAGCAAACATCTCGCTGTATGTCCCACATCCAAAGTGCCAAGAGAGAGCTTGCTCTCCCTGTCTTTGAGTACTGTTTTCACTGTCCTGGTTACCTCTTTGCTAACATTCTCTTCAGAGCTGCAGTGAAAGCAGGAACCACGTGGAGAAGGCACCCACACTGAAAAAGTGCCTGGAGGGAACATTGGGGCTTCTTCTCAGTGTCTCTGACATAGGGTTTCACTGTCCCGGGAAAGTCTCTGCTAACACCGTGCAGAGCGCTGTGCCCAATATACAGAAACGTCTTGCGGTATCTCCTACAGGGAAAGTGCCAGGAGGGAATTGTCGAGCTTGTTCTCAGTGTCTCTGAGAATTGCTCTGATTATCTGTGTGACCTCTTTGCTAAGACTCTCCGGAGAGCCGTCCTCAAAACCAACACACATCTTGACATATCTCCCACATTGATCGCAGTGTCTCCAGAAACGGCATTCAAGGAGCCAGGACCTTTTCTCCCTACACTGTCCATTGAGTTGTCCTCAAAACCAATATACATCCTGCTGTATCTCCCACATGGAAAGTGCCAGGAGGGAGAAGTGGGGATTATGTTTAGACTTTCTCGGAACTGCTTCAAATCAACTAGATATCTTTGTGCTGTAAATCTCCCAACAGCCAAACGCAAAAGCAGCAAACATCTCGCTGTATGTCCCACATCCAAAGTGCCAAGAGAGAGCTTGCTCTCCCTGTCTTTGAGTACTGTTTTCACTGTCCCGGTTACCTCTTGGCTAACATTCTCTTCAGAGCTGCAGTGAAAGCAGGAACCACGTGGAGAAGGCACCCACACTGAAAGTGCCTGGAGGGAACATTGGGGCTTCTTCTCAGTGTCTCTGACATAGGGTTTCACTGTCCCGGGAAAGTCTCTGCTAACACCGTGCAGAGCGCTGTGCCCAATATACAGAAACGTCTTGCGGTATCTCCTACAGGGAAAGTGCCAGGAGGGAATTGTGGAGCTTGTTCTCAGTGTCTCTGAGAATTGCTCTGATTATCTGTGTGACCTCTTTGCTAAGACTCTCCAGAGAGCCGTCCTCAAAACCAACACACATCTTAACATATCTCCCACATTGATCGCAGTGTCTCCAGAAATGGCATTCAAGGAGCCAGGACCTTTTCTCCCTACACTGTCCATTGAGTTGTCCTCAAAACCAATATACATCCTGCTATATCTCCCACATGGAAAGTGCCAGGAGGGAGAAGTGGGGATTATGTTTAGACTTTCTCGGAACTGCTTCAAATCAACTAGATATCTTTGTGCTGTAAATCTCCCAACAGCCAAACGCAAAAGCAGCAAACATCTCGCTGTATGTCCCACATCCAAAGTGCCAAGAGAGAGCTTGCTCTCCCTGTCTTTGAGTACTGTTTTCACTGTCCCGGTTACCTCTTGGCTAACATTCTCTTCAGAGCTGCAGTGAAAGCAGGAACCACGTGGAGAAGGCACCCACACTGAAAGTGCCTGGAGGGAACATTGGGGCTTCTTCTCAGTGTCTCTGACATAGGGTTTCACTGTCCCGGGAAAGTCTCTGCTAACACCCTGCAGAGCGCTGTGCCCAATATACAGAAACGTCTTGCGGTATCTCCTACAGGGAAAGTGCCAGGAGGGAATTGTCGAGCTTGTTCTCAGTGTCTCTGAGAATTGCTCTGATTATCTGTGTGACCTCTTTGCTAAGACTCTCCAGAGAGCCGTCCTCAAAACCAACACACATCTTGACATATCTCCCACATTGATCGCAGTGTCTCCAGAAACGGCATTCAAGGAGCCAGGACCTTTTCTCCCTACACTGTCCATTGAGTTGTCCTCAAAACCAATATACATCCTGCTGTATCTCCCACATGGAAAGTGCCAGGAGGGAGAAGTGGGGATTATGTTTAGACTTTCTCGGAACTGCTTCAAATCAACTAGATATCTTTGTGCTCTAAATCGCCCAACAGCCAATCGCAAAAGCAGCAAACATCTCGCTGTATGTCCCACATCCAAAGTGCCAAGAGAGAGCTTGCTCTCCCTGTCTTTGAGTACTGTTTTCACTGTCCCGGTTACCTCTTGGCTAACATTCTCTTCAGAGCTGCAGTGAAAGCAGGAACCACGTGGAGAAGGCACCCACACTGAAAGTGCCTGGAGGGAACATTGGGGCTTCTTCTCAGTGTCTCTGACATAGGGTTTCACTGTCCCGGGAAAGTCTCTGCTAACACCCTGCAGAGCGCTGTGCCCAATATACAGAAACGTCTTGCGGTATCTCCTACAGGGAAAGTGCCAGGAGGGATTGTCGAGCTTGTTCTCAGTGTCTCTGAGAATTGCTCTGATTATCTGTGTGACCTCTTTGCTAAGACTCTCCAGAGAGCCGTCCTCAAAACCAACACACATCTTGACATATCTCCCACATTGATCGCAGTGTCTCCAGAAACGGCATTCAAGGAGCCAGGACCTTTTCTCCCTACACTGTCCATTGAGTTGTCCTCAAAACCAATATACATCCTGCTGTATCTCCCACATGGAAAGTGCCAGGAGGGAGAAGTGGGGATTATGTTTAGACTTTCTCGGAACTGCTTCAAATCAACTAGATATCTTTGTGCTGTAAATCTCCCAACAGCCAAACGCAAAAGCAGCAAACATCTCGCTGTATGTCCCACATCCAAAGTGCCAAGAGAGAGCTTGCTCTCCCTGTCTTTGAGTACTGTTTTCACTGTCCCGGTTACCTCTTGGCTAACGTTCTCTTCAGAGCTGCAGTGAAAGCAGGAACCACGTGGAGAAGGCACCCACACTGAAAGTGCCTGGAGGGAACATTGGGGCTTCTTCTCAGTGTCTCTGACATAGGGTTTCACTGTCCCGGGAAAGTCTCTGCTAACACCGTGCAGAGCGCTGTGCCCAATATACAGAAACGTCTTGCGGTATCTCCTACAGGGAAAGTGCCAGGAGGGAATTGTCGAGCTTGTTCTCAGTGTCTCTGAGAATTGCTCTGATTTTCCCTGTGACCTCTTTGCTAAGACTCTCCAGAGAGCCGTCCTCAAAACCAACACACATCTTAACATATCTCCCACATTGATCGCAGTGTCTCCAGAAACGGCATTCAAGGAGCCAGGACCTTTTCTCCCTACACTGTCCATTGAGTTGTCCTCAAAACCAATATACATCCTGCTGTATCTCCCACATGGAAAGTGCCAGGAGGGAGAAGTGGGGATTATGTTTAGACTTTCTCGGAACTGCTTCAAATCAACTAGATATCTTTGTGCTGTAAATCGCCCAACAGCCAAACGCAAAAGCAGCAAACATCTCGCTGTATGTCCCACATCGAAAGTGCCAAGAGAGAGCTTGCTCTCCCTGTCTTTGAGTACTGTTTTCACTGTCCCGGTTACCTCTTGGCTAACATTCTCTTCAGAGCTGCAGTGAAAGCAGGAACCACGTGGAGAAGGCACCCACACTGAAAGTGCCTGGAGGGAACATTGGGGCTTCTTCTCAGTGTCTCTGACATAGGGTTTCCCTGTCCCGGGAAAGTCTCTGCTAACACCCTGCAGAGCGCTGTGCCCAATCTACAGAAACGTCTTGCGGTATCTCCTACAGGGAAAGTGCCAGGAGGGAATTGTCGAGCTTGTTCTCAGTGTCTCTGAGAATTGCTCTGATTATCCCTGTGACCTCTTTGCTAAGACTCTCCAGAGAGCCGTCCTCAAAACCAACACACATCTTAACATATCTCCCACATTGATCGCAGTGTCTCCAGAAACGGCATTCAAGGAGCCAGGACCTTTTCTCCCTACACTGTCCATTGAGTTGTCCTCAAAACCAATATACATCCTGCTGTATCTCCCACATGGAAAGTGCCAGGAGGGAGAAGTGGGGATTATGTTTAGACTTTCTCGGAACTGCTTCAAATCAACTAGATATCTTTGTGCTCTAAATCGCCCAACAGCCAAACGCAAAAGCAGCAAACATCTCGCTGTATGTCCCACATCCAAAGTGCCAAGAGAGAGCTTGCTCTCCCTGTCTTTGAGTACTGTTTTCACTGTCCTGGTTACCTCTTTGCTAACATTCTCTTCAGAGCTGCAGTGAAAGCAGGAACCACGTGGAGAAGGCACCCACACTGAAAAAGTGCCTGGAGGGAACATTGGGGCTTCTTCTCAGTGTCTCTGACATAGGGTTTCACTGTCCCGGGAAAGTCTCTGCTAACACCCTGCAGAGCGCTGTGCCCAATATACAGAAACGTCTTGCGGTATCTCCTACAGGGAAAGTGCCAGGAGGGAATTGTCGAGCTTGTTCTCAGTGTCTCTGAGAATTGCTCTGATTATCTGTGTGACCTCTTTGCTAAGACTCTCCGGAGAGCCGTCCTCAAAACCAACACACATCTTGACATATCTCCCACATTGATCGCAGTGTCTCCAGAAACGGCATTCAAGGAGCCAGGACCTTTTCTCCCTACACTGTCCATTGAGTTGTCCTCAAAACCAATATACATCCTGCTGTATCTCCCACATGGAAAGTGCCAGGAGGGAGAAGTGGGGATTATGTTTAGACTTTCTCGGAACTGCTTCAAATCAACTAGATATCTTTGTGCTCTAAATCGCCCAACAGCCAAACGCAAAAGCAGCAAACATCTCGCTGTATGTCCCACATCCAAAGTGCCAAGAGAGAGCTTGCTCTCCCTGTCTTTGAGTACTGTTTTCACTGTCCCGGTTACCTCTTGGCTAACATTCTCTTCAGAGCTGCAGTGAAAGCAGGAACCACGTGGAGAAGGCACCCACACTGAAAGTGCCTGGAGGGAACATTGGGGCTTCTTCTCAGTGTCTCTGACATAGGGTTTCACTGTCCCGGGAAAGTCTCTGCTAACACCGTGCAGAGCGCTGTGCCCAATATACAGAAACGTCTTGCGGTATCTCCTACAGGGAAAGTGCCAGGAGGGAATTGTCGAGCTTGTTCTCAGTGTCTCTGAGAATTGCTCTGATTATCTGTGTGACCTCTTTGCTAAGACTCTCCAGAGAGCCGTCCTCAAAACCAACACACATCTTGACATATCTCCCACATTGATCGCAGTGTCTCCAGAAACGGCATTCAAGGAGCCAGGACCTTTTCTCCCTACATTGTCCATTGAGTTGTCCTCAAAACCAATATACATCCTGCTATATCTCCCACATGGAAAGTGCCAGGAGGGAGAAGTGGGGATTATGTTTAGACTTTCTCGGAACTGCTTCAAATCAACTAGATATCTTTGTGCTGTAAATCTCCCAACAGCCAAACGCAAAAGCAGCAAACATCTCGCTGTATGTCCCACATCCAAAGTGCCAAGAGAGAGCTTGCTCTCCCTGTCTTTGAGTACTGTTTTCACTGTCCCGGTTACCTCTTTGCTAACATTCTCTTCAGAGCTGCAGTGAAAGCAGGAACCACGTGGAGAAGGCACCCACACTGAAAGTGCCTGGAGGGAACATTGGGGCTTCTTCTCAGTGTCTCTGACATAGGGTTTCACTGTCCCGGGAAAGTCTCTGCTAACACCGCGCAGAGCGCTGTGCCCAATATACAGAAACGTCTTGCGGTATCTCCTACAGGGAAAGTGCCAGGAGGGAATTGTCGAGCTTGTTCTCAGTGTCTCTGAGAATTGCTCTGATTATCTGTGTGACCTCTTTGCTAAGACTCTCCAGAGAGCCGTCCTCAAAACCAACACACATCTTGACATATCTCCCACATTGATCGCAGTGTCTCCAGAAACGGCATTCAAGGAGCCAGGACCTTTTCTCCCTACACTGTCCATTGAGTTGTCCTCAAAACCAATATACATCCTGCTGTATCTCCCACGTGGAAAGTGCCAGGAGGGAGAAGTGGGGATTATGTTTAGACTTTCTCGGAACTGCTTCAAATCAACTAGATATCTTTGTGCTGTAAATCTCCCAACAGCCAAACGCAAAAGCAGCAAACATCTCGCTGTATGTCCCACATCCAAAGTGCCAAGAGAGAGCTTGCTCTCCCTGTCTTTGAGTACTGTTTTCACTGTCCCGGTTACCTCTTTGCTAACATTCTCTTCAGAGCTGCAGTGAAAGCAGGAACCACGTGGAGAAGGCACCCACACTGAAAGTGCCTGGAGGGAACATTGGGGCTTCTTCTCAGTGTCTCTGACATAGGGTTTCACTGTCCCGGGAAAGTCTCTGCTAACACCGTGCAGAGCGCTGTGCCCAATATACAGAAACGTCTTGCGGTATCTCCTACAGGGAAAGTGCCAGGAGGGAATTGTCGAGCTTGTTCTCAGTGTCTCTGAGAATTGCTCGGATTTTCCCTGTGACCTCTTTGCTAAGACTCTCCAGAGAGCCGTCCTCAAAACCAACACACATCTTAACATATCTCCCACATTGATCGCAGTGTCTCCAGAAACGGCATTCAAGGAGCCAGGACCTTTTCTCCCTACACTGGCCATTGAGTTGTCCTCAAAACCAATATACATCCTGCTGTATCTCCCACATGGAAAGTGCCAGGAGGGAGAAGTGGGGATTATGTTTAGACTTTCTCGGAACTGCTTCAAATCAACTAGATATCTTTGTGCTGTAAATCGCCCAACAGCCAAACGCAAAAGCAGCAAACATCTCGCTGTATGTCCCACATCCAAAGTGCCAAGAGAGAGCTTGCTCTCCCTGTCTTTGAGTACTGTTTTCACTGTCCCGGTTACCTCTTGGCTAACATTCTCTTCAGAGCTGCAGTGAAAGCAGGAACCACGTGGAGAAGGCACCCACACTGAAAGTGCCTGGAGGGAACATTGGGGCTTCTTCTCAGTGTCTCTGACATAGGGTTTCACTGTCCTGGGAAAGTCTCTGCTAACACCCTGCAGAGCGCTGTGCCCAATATACAGAAACGTCTTGCGGTATCTCCTACAGGGAAAGTGCCAGGAGGGAATTGTCGAGCTTGTTCTCAGTGTCTCTGAGAATTGCTCTGATTTTCCCTGTGACCTCTTTGCTAAGACTCTCCAGAGAGCCGTCCTCAAAACCAACACACATCTTGACATATCTCCCACATTGATCGCAGTGTCTCCAGAAACGGCATTCAAGGAGCCAGGACCTTTTCTCCCTACACTGGCCATTGAGTTGTCCTCAAAACCAATATACATCCTGCTGTATCTCCCACATGGAAAGTGCCAGGAGGGAGAAGTGGGGATTATGTTTAGACTTTCTCGGAACTGCTTCAAATCAACTAGATATCTTTGTGCTGTAAATCTCCCAACAGCCAAACGCAAAAGCAGCAAACATCTCGCTGTATGTCCCACATCCAAAGTGCCAAGAGAGAGCTTGCTCTCCCTGTCTTTGAGTACTGTTTTCACTGTCCCGGTTACCTCTTGGCTAACATTCTCTTCAGAGCTGCAGTGAAAGCAGGAACCACGTGGAGAAGGCACCCACACTGAAAGTGCCTGGAGGGAACATTGGGGCTTCTTCTCAGTGTCTCTGACATAGGGTTTCACTGTCCCGGGAAAGTCTCTGCTAACACCGTGCAGAGCGCTGTGCCCAATATACAGAAACGTCTTGCGGTATCTCCTACAGGGAAAGTGCCAGGAGGGAATTGTGGAGCTTGTTCTCAGTGTCTCTGAGAATTGCTCTGATTATCCCTGTGACCTCTTTGCTAAGACTCTCCAGAGAGCCGTCCTCAAAACCAACACACATCTTGACATATCTCCCACATTGATCGCAGTGTCTCCAGAAACGGCATTCAAGGAGCCAGGACCTTTTCTCCCTACACTGTCCATTGAGTTGTCCTCAAAACCAATATACATCCTGCTGTATCTCCCACGTGGAAAGTGCCAGGAGGGAGAAGTGGGGATTATGTTTAGACTTTCTCGGAACTGCTTCAAATCAACTAGATATCTTTGTGCTGTAAATCGCCCAACAGCCAAACGCAAAAGCAGCAAACATCTCGCTGTATGTCCCACATCCAAAGTGCCAAGAGAGAGCTTGCTCTCCCTGTCTTTGAGTACTGTTTTCACTGTCCCGGTTACCTCTTGGCTAACATTCTCTTCAGAGCTGCAGTGAAAGCAGGAACCACGTGGAGAAGGCACCCACACTGAAAGTGCCTGGAGGGAACATTGGGGCTTCTTCTCAGTGTCTCTGACATAGGGTTTCACTGTTCCGGGAAAGTCTCTGCTAACACCGTGCAGAGCGCTGTGCCCAATATACAGAAACGTCTTGCGGTATCTCCTACAGGGAAAGTGCCAGGAGGGAATTGTCGAGCTTGTTCTCAGTGTCTCTGAGAATTGCTCTGATTATCTGTGTGACCTCTTTGCTAAGACTCTCCAGAGAGCCGTCCTCAAAACCAACACACATCTTGACATATCTCCCACATTGATCGCAGTGTCTCCAGAAACGGCATTCAAGGAGCCAGGACCTTTTCTCCCTACACTGTCCATTGAGTTGTCCTCAAAACCAATATACATCCTGCTGTATCTCCCACATGGAAAGTGCCAGGAGGGAGAAGTGGGGATTATGTTTAGACTTTCTCGGAACTGCTTCAAATCAACTAGATATCTTTGTGCTCTAAATCGCCCAACAGCCAAACGCAAAAGCAGCAAACATCTCGCTGTATGTCCCACATCCAAAGTGCCAAGAGAGAGCTTGCTCTCCCTGTCTTTGAGTACTGTTTTCACTGTCCCGGTTACCTCTTGGCTAACATTCTCTTCAGAGCTGCAGTGAAAGCAGGAACCACGTGGAGAAGGCACCCACACTGAAAGTGCCTGGAGGGAACATTGGGGCTTCTTCTCAGTGTCTCTGACATAGGGTTTCACTGTTCCGGGAAACTCTCTGCTAACACCCTGCAGAGCGCTGTGCCCAATATACAGAAACGTCTTGCGGTATCTCCTACAGGGAAAGTGCCAGGAGGGAATTGTCGAGCTTGTTCTCAGTGTCTCTGAGAATTGCTCTGATTATCTGTGTGACCTCTTTGCTAAGACTCTCCAGAGAGCCGTCCTCAAAACCAACACACATCTTGACATATCTCCCACATTGATCGCAGTGTCTCCAGAAACGGCATTCAAGGAGCCAGGACCTTTTCTCCCTACACTGTCCATTGAGTTGTCCTCAAAACCAATATACATCCTGCTATATCTCCCACATGGAAAGTGCCAGGAGGGAGAAGTGGGGATTATGTTTAGACTTTCTCGGAACTGCTTCAAATCAACTAGATATCTTTGTGCTGTAAATCGCCCAACAGCCAAACGCAAAAGCAGTAAACATCTCGCTGTATGTCCCACATCCAAAGTGCCAAGAGAGAGCTTGCTCTCCCTGTCTTTGAGTACTGTTTTCACTGTCCCGGTTACCTCTTTGCTAACATTCTCTTCAGAGCTACAGTGAAAGCAGGAACCACGTGGAGAAGGCACCCACACTGAAAGTGCCTGGAGGGAACATTGGGGCTTCTTCTCAGTGTCTCTGACATAGGCTTTCACTGTCCCGGGAAAGTCTCTGCTAACACCCTGCAGAGCGCTGTGCCCAATCTACAGAAACGTCTTGCGGTATCTCCTACAGGGAAAGTGCCAGGAGGGAATTGTCGAGCTTGTTCTCAGTGTCTCTGAGAATTGCTCTGATTATCCCTGTGACCTCTTTGCTAAGACTCTCCAGAGAGCCGTCCTCAAAACAAACACACATCTTGACATATCTCCCACATTGATCGCAGTGTCTCCAGAAACGGCATTCAAGGAGCCAGGACCTTTTCTCCCTACACTGTCCATTGAGTTGTCCTCAAAACCAATATACATCCTGCTGTATCTCCCACATGGAAAGTGCCAGGAGGGAGAAGTGGGGATTATGTTTAGACTTTCTCGGAACTGCTTCAAATCAACTAGATATCTTTGTGCTCTAAATCGCCCAACAGCCAAACGCAAAAGCAGCAAACATCTCGCTGTATGTCCCACATCCAAAGTGCCAAGAGAGAGCTTGCTCTCCCTGTCTTTGAGTACTGTTTTCACTGTCCCGGTTACCTCTTGGCTAACATTCTCTTCAGAGCTGCAGTGAAAGCAGGAACCACGTGGAGAAGGCACCCACACTGAAAGTGCCTGGAGGGAACATTGGGGCTTCTTCTCAGTGTCTCTGACATAGGGTTTCACTGTCCCGGGAAAGTCTCTGCTAACACCGTGCAGAGCGCTGTGCCCAATATACAGAAACGTCTTGCGGTATCTCCTACAGGGAAAGTGCCAGGAGGGAATTGTCGAGCTTGTTCTCAGTGTCTCTGAGAATTGCTCTGATTATCTGTGTGACCTCTTTGCTAAGACTCTCCAGAGAGCCGTCCTCAAAACCAACACACATCTTGACATATCTCCCACATTGATCGCAGTGTCTCCAGAAACGGCATTCAAGGAGCCAGGACCTTTTCTCCCTACACTGTCCATTGAGTTGTCCTCAAAACCAATATACATCCTGCTGTATCTCCCACATGGAAAGTGCCAGGAGGGAGAAGTGGGGATTATGTTTAGACTTTCTCGGAACTGCTTCAAATCAACTAGATATCTTTGTGCTCTAAATCGCCCAACAGCCAATCGCAAAAGCAGCAAACATCTCGCTGTATGTCCCACATCCAAAGTGCCAAGAGAGAGCTTGCTCTCCCTGTCTTTGAGTACTGTTTTCACTGTCCCGGTTACCTCTTGGCTAACATTCTCTTCAGAGCTGCAGTGAAAGCAGGAACCACGTGGAGAAGGCACCCACACTGAAAGTGCCTGGAGGGAACATTGGGGCTTCTTCTCAGTGTCTCTGACATAGGGTTTCACTGTCCCGGGAAAGTCTCTGCTAACACCGTGCAGAGCGCTGTGCCCAATATACAGAAACGTCTTGCGGTATCTCCTACAGGGAAAGTGCCAGGAGGGATTGTCGAGCTTGTTCTCAGTGTCTCTGAGAATTGCTCTGATTATCTGTGTGACCTCTTTGCTAAGACTCTCCAGAGAGCCGTCCTCAAAACCAACACACATCTTGACATATCTCCCACATTGATCGCAGTGTCTCCAGAAACGGCATTCAAGGAGCCAGGACCTTTTCTCCCTACACTGTCCATTGAGTTGTCCTCAAAACCAATATACATCCTGCTGTATCTCCCACATGGAAAGTGCCAGGAGGGAGAAGTGGGGATTATGTTTAGACTTTCTCGGAACTGCTTCAAATCAACTAGATATCTTTGTGCTCTAAATCGCCCAACAGCCAAACGCAAAAGCAGCAAACATCTCGCTGTATGTCCCACATCCAAAGTGCCAAGAGAGAGCTTGCTCTCCCTGTCTTTGAGTACTGTTTTCACTGTCCCGGTTACCTCTTGGCTAACATTCTCTTCAGAGCTGCAGTGAAAGCAGGAACCACGTGGAGAAGGCACCCACACTGAAAGTGCCTGGAGGGAACATTGGGGCTTCTTCTCAGTGTCTCTGACATAGGGTTTCACTGTCCCGGGAAAGTCTCTGCTAACACCGTGCAGAGCGCTGTGCCCAATATACAGAAACGTCTTGCGGTATCTCCTACAGGGAAAGTGCCAGGAGGGAATTGTCGAGCTTGTTCTCAGTGTCTCTGAGAATTGCTCTGATTATCTGTGTGACCTCTTTGCTAAGACTCTCCAGAGAGCCGTCCTCAAAACCAACACACATCTTGACATATCTCCCACATTGATCGCAGTGTCTCCAGAAACGGCATTCAAGGAGCCAGGACCTTTTCTCCCTACACTGTCCATTGAGTTGTCCTCAAAACCAATATACATCCTGCTGTATCTCCCACGTGGAAAGTGCCAGGAGGGAGAAGTGGGGATTATGTTTAGACTTTCTCGGAACTGCTTCAAATCAACTAGATATCTTTGTGCTCTAAATCGCCCAACAGCCAATCGCAAAAGCAGCAAACATCTCGCTGTATGTCCCACATCCAAAGTGCCAAGAGAGAGCTTGCTCTCCCTGTCTTTGAGTACTGTTTTCACTGTCCCGGTTACCTCTTTGCTAACATTCTCTTCAGAGCTGCAGTGAAAGCAGGAATCACGTGGAGAAGGCACCCACACTGAAAGTGCCTGGAGGGAACATTGGGGCTTCTTCTCAGTGTCTCTGACTTAGGGTTTCACTGTCCCGGGAAAGTCTCTGCTAACACCGTGCAGAGCGCTGTGCCCAATATACAGAAACGTCTTGCGGTATCTCCTACAGGGAAAGTGCCAGGAGGGAATTGTGGAGCTTGTTCTCAGTGTCTCTGAGAATTGCTCTGATTATCTGTGTGACCTCTTTGCTAAGACTCTCCAGAGAGCCGTCCTCAAAACCAACACACATCTTGACATATCTCCCACATTGATCGCAGTGTCTCCAGAAACGGCATTCAAGGAGCCAGGACCTTTTCTCCCTACACTGTCCATTGAGTTGTCCTCAAAACCAATATACATCCTGCTGTATCTCCCACATGGAAAGTGCCAGGAGGGAGAAGTGGGGATTATGTTTAGACTTTCTCGGAACTGCTTCAAATCAACTAGATATCTTTGTGCTCTAAATCGCCCAACAGCCAAACGCAAAAGCAGCAAACATCTCGCTGTATGTCCCACATCCAAAGTGCCAAGAGAGAGCTTGCTCTCCCTGTCTTTGAGTACTGTTTTCACTGTCCCGGTTACCTCTTGGCTAACATTCTCTTCAGAGCTGCAGTGAAAGCAGGAACCACGTGGAGAAGGCACCCACACTGAAAGTGCCTGGAGGGAACATTGGGGCTTCTTCTCAGTGTCTCTGACATAGGGTTTCACTGTCCCGGGAAAGTCTCTGCTAACACCGTGCAGAGCGCTGTGCCCAATATACAGAAACGTCTTGCGGTATCTCCTACAGGGAAAGTGCCAGGAGGGAATTGTCGAGCTTGTTCTCAGTGTCTCTGAGAATTGCTCTGATTATCTGTGTGACCTCTTTGCTAAGACTCTCCAGAGAGCCGTCCTCAAAACCAACACACATCTTGACATATCTCCCACATTGATCGCAGTGTCTCCAGAAACGGCATTCAAGGAGCCAGGACCTTTTCTCCCTACACTGTCCATTGAGTTGTCCTCAAAACCAATATACATCCTGCTGTATCTCCCACGTGGAAAGTGCCAGGAGGGAGAAGTGGGGATTATGTTTAGACTTTCTCGGAACTGCTTCAAATCAACTAGATATCTTTGTGCTGTAAATCTCCCAACAGCCAAACGCAAAAGCAGCAAACATCTCGCTGTATGTCCCACATCCAAAGTGCCAAGAGAGAGCTTGCTCTCCCTGTCTTTGAGTACTGTTTTCACTGTCCCGGTTACCTCTTGGCTAACATTCTCTTCAGAGCTGCAGTGAAAGCAGGAACCACGTGGAGAAGGCACCCACACTGAAAGTGCCTGGAGGGAACATTGGGGCTTCTTCTCAGTGTCTCTGACACAGGGTTTCACTGTCCCGGGAAAGTCTCTGCTAACACCGTGCAGAGCGCTGTGCCCAATCTACAGAAACGTCTTGCGGTATCTCCTACAGGGAAAGTGCCAGGAGGGAATTGTCGAGCTTGTTCTCAGTGTCTCTGAGAATTGCTCTGATTATCCCTGTGACCTCTTTGCTAAGACTCTCCAGAGAGCCGTCCTCAAAACCAACACACATCTTGACATATCTCCCACATTGATCGCAGTGTCTCCAGAAACGGCATTCAAGGAGCCAGGACCTTTTCTCCCTACACTGGCCATTGAGTTGTCCTCAAAACCAATATACATCCTGCTGTATCTCCCACGTGGAAAGTGCCAGGAGGGAGAAGTGGGGATTATGTTTAGACTTTCTCGGAACTGCTTCAAATCAACTAGATATCTTTGTGCTGTAAATCTCCCAACAGCCAAACGCAAAAGCAGCAAACATCTCGCTGTATGTCCCACATCCAAAGTGCCAAGAGAGAGCTTGCTCTCCCTGTCTTTGAGTACTGTTTTCACTGTCCCGGTTACCTCTTGGCTAACATTCTCTTCAGAGCTGCAGTGAAAGCAGGAACCACGTGGAGAAGGCACCCACACTGAAAGTGCCTGGAGGGAACATTGGGGCTTCTTCTCAGTGTCTCTGACACAGGGTTTCACTGTCCCGGGAAAGTCTCTGCTAACACCGTGCAGAGCGCTGTGCCCAATCTACAGAAACGTCTTGCGGTATCTCCTACAGGGAAAGTGCCAGGAGGGAATTGTGGAGCTTGTTCTCAGTGTCTCTGAGAATTGCTCTGATTATCTGTGTGACCTCTTTGCTAAGACTCTCCGGAGAGCCGTCCTCAAAACCAACACACATCTTGACATATCTCCCACATTGATCGCAGTGTCTCCAGAAACGGCATTCAAGGAGCCAGGACCTTTTCTCCCTACACTGTCCATTGAGTTGTCCTCAAAACCAATATACATCCTGCTGTATCTCCCACATGGAAAGTGCCAGGAGGGAGAAGTGGGGATTATGTTTAGACTTTCTCGGAACTGCTTCAAATCAACTAGATATCTTTGTGCTCTAAATCGCCCAACAGCCAAACGCAAAAGCAGCAAACATCTCGCTGTATGTCCCACATCCAAAGTGCCAAGAGAGAGCTTGCTCTCCCTGTCTTTGAGTACTGTTTTCACTGTCCCGGTTACCTCTTGGCTAACATTCTCTTCAGAGCTGCAGTGAAAGCAGGAACCACGTGGAGAAGGCACCCACACTGAAAGTGCCTGGAGGGAACATTGGGGCTTCTTCTCAGTGTCTCTGACATAGGGTTTCACTGTCCCGGGAAAGTCTCTGCTAACACCGTGCAGAGCGCTGTGCCCAATATACAGAAACGTCTTGCGGTATCTCCTACAGGGAAAGTGCCAGGAGGGAATTGTCGAGCTTGTTCTCAGTGTCTCTGAGAATTGCTCTGATTATCTGTGTGACCTCTTTGCTAAGACTCTCCAGAGAGCCGTCCTCAAAACCAACACACATCTTGACATATCTCCCACATTGATCGCAGTGTCTCCAGAAACGGCATTCAAGGAGCCAGGACCTTTTCTCCCTACACTGGCCATTGAGTTGTCCTCAAAACCAATATACATCCTGCTGTATCTCCCACGTGGAAAGTGCCAGGAGGGAGAAGTGGGGATTATGTTTAGACTTTCTCGGAACTGCTTCAAATCAACTAGATATCTTTGTGCTGTAAATCTCCCAACAGCCAAACGCAAAAGCAGCAAACATCTCGCTGTATGTCCCACATCCAAAGTGCCAAGAGAGAGCTTGCTCTCCCTGTCTTTGAGTACTGTTTTCACTGTCCCGGTTACCTCTTGGCTAACATTCTCTTCAGAGCTGCAGTGAAAGCAGGAACCACGTGGAGAAGGCACCCACACTGAAAGTGCCTGGAGGGAACATTGGGGCTTCTTCTCAGTGTCTCTGACACAGGGTTTCACTGTCCCGGGAAAGTCTCTGCTAACACCGTGCAGAGCGCTGTGCCCAATCTACAGAAACGTCTTGCGGTATCTCCTACAGGGAAAGTGCCAGGAGGGAATTGTGGAGCTTGTTCTCAGTGTCTCTGAGAATTGCTCTGATTATCTGTGTGACCTCTTTGCTAAGACTCTCCGGAGAGCCGTCCTCAAAACCAACACACATCTTGACATATCTCCCACATTGATCGCAGTGTCTCCAGAAACGGCATTCAAGGAGCCAGGACCTTTTCTCCCTACACTGTCCATTGAGTTGTCCTCAAAACCAATATACATCCTGCTGTATCTCCCACATGGAAAGTGCCAGGAGGGAGAAGTGGGGATTATGTTTAGACTTTCTCGGAACTGCTTCAAATCAACTAGATATCTTTGTGCTGTAAATCGCCCAACAGCCAAACGCAAAAGCAGCAAACATCTCGCTGTATGTCCCACATCCAAAGTGCCAAGAGAGAGCTTGCTCTCCCTGTCTTTGAGTACTGTTTTCACTGTCCCGGTTACCTCTTGGCTAACATTCTCTTCAGAGCTGCAGTGAAAGCAGGAACCACGTGGAGAAGGCACCCACACTGAAAGTGCCTGGAGGGAACATTGGGGCTTCTTCTCAGTGTCTCTGACATAGGGTTTCACTGTCCCGGGAAAGTCTCTGCTAACACCGTGCAGAGCGCTGTGCCCAATATACAGAAACGTCTTGCGGTATCTCCTACAGGGAAAGTGCCAGGAGGGAATTGTCGAGCTTGTTCTCAGTGTCTCTGAGAATTGCTCTGATTATCTGTGTGACCTCTTTGCTAAGACTCTCCAGAGAGCCGTCCTCAAAACCAACACACATCTTGACATATCTCCCACATTGATCGCAGTGTCTCCAGAAACGGCATTCAAGGAGCCAGGACCTTTTCTCCCTACACTGTCCATTGAGTTGTCCTCAAAACCAATATACATCCTGCTGTATCTCCCACATGGAAAGTGCCAGGAGGGAGAAGTGGGGATTATGTTTAGACTTTCTCGGAACTGCTTCAAATCAACTAGATATCTTTGTGCTCTAAATCGCCCAACAGCCAAACGCAAAAGCAGCAAACATCTCGCTGTATGTCCCACATCCAAAGTGCCAAGAGAGAGCTTGCTCTCCCTGTCTTTGAGTACTGTTTTCACTGTCCCGGTTACCTCTTGGCTAACATTCTCTTCAGAGCTGCAGTGAAAGCAGGAACCACGTGGAGAAGGCACCCACACTGAAAGTGCCTGGAGGGAACATTGGGGCTTCTTCTCAGTGTCTCTGACATAGGGTTTCACTGTCCCGGGAAAGTCTCTGCTAACACCGTGCAGAGCGCTGTGCCCAATCTACAGAAACGTCTTGCGGTATCTCCTACAGGGAAAGTGCCAGGAGGGAATTGTCGAGCTTGTTCTCAGTGTCTCTGAGAATTGCTCTGATTATCCCTGTGACCTCTTTGCTAAGACTCTCCAGAGAGCCGTCCTCAAAACCAACACACATCTTGACATATCTCCCACATTGATCGCAGTGTCTCCAGAAACGGCATTCAAGGAGCCAGGACCTTTTCTCCCTACGCTGTCCATTGAGTTGTCCTCAAAACCAATATACATCCTGCTATATCTCCCACATGGAAAGTGCCAGGAGGGAGAAGTGGGGATTATGTTTAGACTTTCTCGGAACTGCTTCAAATCAACTAGATATCTTTGTGCTGTAAATCTCCCAACAGCCAAACGCAAAAGCAGCAAACATCTCGCTGTATGTCCCACATCCAAAGTGCCAAGAGAGAGCTTGCTCTCCCTGTCTTTGAGTACTGTTTTCACTGTCCCGGTTACCTCTTGGCTAACGTTCTCTTCAGAGCTGCAGTGAAAGCAGGAACCACGTGGAGAAGGCACCCACACTGAAAGTGCCTGGAGGGAACATTGGGGCTTCTTCTCAGTGTCTCTGACATAGGGTTTCACTGTCCCGGGAAAGTCTCTGCTAACACCGTGCAGAGCGCTGTGCCCAATATACAGAAACGTCTTGCGGTATCTCCTACAGGGAAAGTGCCAGGAGGGAATTGTCGAGCTTGTTCTCAGTGTCTCTGAGAATTGCTCTGATTTTCCCTGTGACCTCTTTGCTAAGACTCTCCAGAGAGCCGTCCTCAAAACCAACACACATCTTGACATATCTCCCACATTGATCGCAGTGTCTCCAGAAACGGCATTCAAGGAGCCAGGACCTTTTCTCCCTACACTGTCCATTGAGTTGTCCTCAAAACCAATATACATCCTGCTGTATCTCCCACATGGAAAGTGCCAGGAGGGAGAAGTGGGGATTATGTTTAGACTTTCTCGGAACTGCTTCAAATCAACTAGATATCTTTGTGCTCTAAATCGCCCAACAGCCAATCGCAAAAGCAGCAAACATCTCGCTGTATGTCCCACATCCAAAGTGCCAAGAGAGAGCTTGCTCTCCCTGTCTTTGAGTACTGTTTTCACTGTCCCGGTTACCTCTTGGCTAACATTCTCTTCAGAGCTGCAGTGAAAGCAGGAACCACGTGGAGAAGGCACCCACACTGAAAGTGCCTGGAGGGAACATTGGGGCTTCTTCTCAGTGTCTCTGACATAGGGTTTCACTGTCCCGGGAAAGTCTCTGCTAACACCGTGCAGAGCGCTGTGCCCAATATACAGAAACGTCTTGCGGTATCTCCTACAGGGAAAGTGCCAGGAGGGATTGTCGAGCTTGTTCTCAGTGTCTCTGAGAATTGCTCTGATTATCTGTGTGACCTCTTTGCTAAGACTCTCCAGAGAGCCGTCCTCAAAACCAACACACATCTTGACATATCTCCCACATTGATCGCAGTGTCTCCAGAAACGGCATTCAAGGAGCCAGGACCTTTTCTCCCTACACTGTCCATTGAGTTGTCCTCAAAACCAATATACATCCTGCTGTATCTCCCACATGGAAAGTGCCAGGAGGGAGAAGTGGGGATTATGTTTAGACTTTCTCGGAACTGCTTCAAATCAACTAGATATCTTTGTGCTCTAAATCGCCCAACAGCCAAACGCAAAAGCAGCAAACATCTCGCTGTATGTCCCACATCCAAAGTGCCAAGAGAGAGCTTGCTCTCCCTGTCTTTGAGTACTGTTTTCACTGTCCCGGTTACCTCTTGGCTAACATTCTCTTCAGAGCTGCAGTGAAAGCAGGAACCACGTGGAGAAGGCACCCACACTGAAAGTGCCTGGAGGGAACATTGGGGCTTCTTCTCAGTGTCTCTGACATAGGGTTTCACTGTCCCGGGAAAGTCTCTGCTAACACCGTGCAGAGCGCTGTGCCCAATATACAGAAACGTCTTGCGGTATCTCCTACAGGGAAAGTGCCAGGAGGGAATTGTCGAGCTTGTTCTCAGTGTCTCTGAGAATTGCTCTGATTATCTGTGTGACCTCTTTGCTAAGACTCTCCAGAGAGCCGTCCTCAAAACCAACACACATCTTGACATATCTCCCACATTGATCGCAGTGTCTCCAGAAACGGCATTCAAGGAGCCAGGACCTTTTCTCCCTACACTGTCCATTGAGTTGTCCTCAAAACCAATATACATCCTGCTGTATCTCCCACATGGAAAGTGCCAGGAGGGAGAAGTGGGGATTATGTTTAGACTTTCTCGGAACTGCTTCAAATCAACTAGATATCTTTGTGCTCTAAATCGCCCAACAGCCAAACGCAAAAGCAGCAAACATCTCGCTGTATGTCCCACATCCAAAGTGCCAAGAGAGAGCTTGCTCTCCCTGTCTTTGAGTACTGTTTTCACTGTCCCGGTTACCTCTTGGCTAACATTCTCTTCAGAGCTGCAGTGAAAGCAGGAACCACGTGGAGAAGGCACCCACACTGAAAGTGCCTGGAGGGAACATTGGGGCTTCTTCTCAGTGTCTCTGACATAGGGTTTCACTGTCCCGGGAAAGTCTCTGCTAACACCGTGCAGAGCGCTGTGCCCAATATACAGAAACGTCTTGCGGTATCTCCTACAGGGAAAGTGCCAGGAGGGAATTGTCGAGCTTGTTCTCAGTGTCTCTGAGAATTGCTCTGATTATCTGTGTGACCTCTTTGCTAAGACTCTCCAGAGAGCCGTCCTCAAAACCAACACACATCTTGACATATCTCCCACATTGATCGCAGTGTCTCCAGAAACGGCATTCAAGGAGCCAGGACCTTTTCTCCCTACACTGTCCATTGAGTTGTCCTCAAAACCAATATACATCCTGCTGTATCTCCCACGTGGAAAGTGCCAGGAGGGAGAAGTGGGGATTATGTTTAGACTTTCTCGGAACTGCTTCAAATCAACTAGATATCTTTGTGCTGTAAATCTCCCAACAGCCAAACGCAAAAGCAGCAAACATCTCGCTGTATGTCCCACATCCAAAGTGCCAAGAGAGAGCTTGCTCTCCCTGTCTTTGAGTACTGTTTTCACTGTCCCGGTTACCTCTTTGCTAACATTCTCTTCAGAGCTGCAGTGAAAGCAGGAACCACGTGGAGAAGGCACCCACACTGAAAGTGCCTGGAGGGAACATTGGGGCTTCTTCTCAGTGTCTCTGACATAGGGTTTCACTGTCCCGGGAAAGTCTCTGCTAACACCGTGCAGAGCGCTGTGCCCAATATACAGAAACGTCTTGCGGTATCTCCTACAGGGAAAGTGCCAGGAGGGAATTGTCGAGCTTGTTCTCAGTGTCTCTGAGAATTGCTCTGATTATCTGTGTGACCTCTTTGCTAAGACTCTCCAGAGAGCCGTCCTCAAAACCAACACACATCTTGACATATCTCCCACATTGATCGCAGTGTCTCCAGAAACGGCATTCAAGGAGCCAGGACCTTTTCTCCCTACACTGTCCATTGAGTTGTCCTCAAAACCAATATACATCCTGCTGTATCTCCCACATGGAAAGTGCCAGGAGGGAGAAGTGGGGATTATGTTTAGACTTTCTCGGAACTGCTTCAAATCAACTAGATATCTTTGTGCTGTAAATCGCCCAACAGCCAAACGCAAAAGCAGCAAACATCTCGCTGTATGTCCCACATCCAAAGTGCCAAGAGAGAGCTTGCTCTCCCTGTCTTTGAGTACTGTTTTCACTGTCCCGGTTACCTCTTGGCTAACATTCTCTTCAGAGCTGCAGTGAAAGCAGGAACCACGTGGAGAAGGCACCCACACTGAAAGTGCCTGGAGGGAACATTGGGGCTTCTTCTCAGTGTCTCTGACATAGGGTTTCACTGTCCCGGGAAAGTCTCTGCTAACACCGTGCAGAGCGCTGTGCCCAATATACAGAAACGTCTTGCGGTATCTCCTACAGGGAAAGTGCCAGGAGGGAATTGTCGAGCTTGTTCTCAGTGTCTCTGAGAATTGCTCTGATTATCTGTGTGACCTCTTTGCTAAGACTCTCCAGAGAGCCGTCCTCAAAACCAACACACATCTTGACATATCTCCCACATTGATCGCAGTGTCTCCAGAAACGGCATTCAAGGAGCCAGGACCTTTTCTCCCTACACTGTCCATTGAGTTGTCCTCAAAACCAATATACATCCTGCTGTATCTCCCACATGGAAAGTGCCAGGAGGGAGAAGTGGGGATTATGTTTAGACTTTCTCGGAACTGCTTCAAATCAACTAGATATCTTTGTGCTCTAAATCGCCCAACAGCCAAACGCAAAAGCAGCAAACATCTCGCTGTATGTCCCACATCCAAAGTGCCAAGAGAGAGCTTGCTCTCCCTGTCTTTGAGTACTGTTTTCACTGTCCCGGTTACCTCTTGGCTAACATTCTCTTCAGAGCTGCAGTGAAAGCAGGAACCACGTGGAGAAGGCACCCACACTGAAAGTGCCTGGAGGGAACATTGGGGCTTCTTCTCAGTGTCTCTGACATAGGGTTTCACTGTCCCGGGAAAGTCTCTGCTAACACCGTGCAGAGCGCTGTGCCCAATCTACAGAAACGTCTTGCGGTATCTCCTACAGGGAAAGTGCCAGGAGGGAATTGTCGAGCTTGTTCTCAGTGTCTCTGAGAATTGCTCTGATTATCCCTGTGACCTCTTTGCTAAGACTCTCCAGAGAGCCGTCCTCAAAACCAACACACATCTTGACATATCTCCCACATTGATCGCAGTGTCTCCAGAAACGGCATTCAAGGAGCCAGGACCTTTTCTCCCTACGCTGTCCATTGAGTTGTCCTCAAAACCAATATACATCCTGCTATATCTCCCACATGGAAAGTGCCAGGAGGGAGAAGTGGGGATTATGTTTAGACTTTCTCGGAACTGCTTCAAATCAACTAGATATCTTTGTGCTGTAAATCTCCCAACAGCCAAACGCAAAAGCAGCAAACATCTCGCTGTATGTCCCACATCCAAAGTGCCAAGAGAGAGCTTGCTCTCCCTGTCTTTGAGTACTGTTTTCACTGTCCCGGTTACCTCTTGGCTAACGTTCTCTTCAGAGCTGCAGTGAAAGCAGGAACCACGTGGAGAAGGCACCCACACTGAAAGTGCCTGGAGGGAACATTGGGGCTTCTTCTCAGTGTCTCTGACATAGGGTTTCACTGTCCCGGGAAAGTCTCTGCTAACACCGTGCAGAGCGCTGTGCCCAATATACAGAAACGTCTTGCGGTATCTCCTACAGGGAAAGTGCCAGGAGGGAATTGTCGAGCTTGTTCTCAGTGTCTCTGAGAATTGCTCTGATTTTCCCTGTGACCTCTTTGCTAAGACTCTCCAGAGAGCCGTCCTCAAAACCAACACACATCTTGACATATCTCCCACATTGATCGCAGTGTCTCCAGAAACGGCATTCAAGGAGCCAGGACCTTTTCTCCCTACACTGTCCATTGAGTTGTCCTCAAAACCAATATACATCCTGCTGTATCTCCCACATGGAAAGTGCCAGGAGGGAGAAGTGGGGATTATGTTTAGACTTTCTCGGAACTGCTTCAAATCAACTAGATATCTTTGTGCTCTAAATCGCCCAACAGCCAATCGCAAAAGCAGCAAACATCTCGCTGTATGTCCCACATCCAAAGTGCCAAGAGAGAGCTTGCTCTCCCTGTCTTTGAGTACTGTTTTCACTGTCCCGGTTACCTCTTGGCTAACATTCTCTTCAGAGCTGCAGTGAAAGCAGGAACCACGTGGAGAAGGCACCCACACTGAAAGTGCCTGGAGGGAACATTGGGGCTTCTTCTCAGTGTCTCTGACATAGGGTTTCACTGTCCCGGGAAAGTCTCTGCTAACACCGTGCAGAGCGCTGTGCCCAATATACAGAAACGTCTTGCGGTATCTCCTACAGGGAAAGTGCCAGGAGGGAATTGTCGAGCTTGTTCTCAGTGTCTCTGAGAATTGCTCTGATTATCTGTGTGACCTCTTTGCTAAGACTCTCCAGAGAGCCGTCCTCAAAACCAACACACATCTTGACATATCTCCCACATTGATCGCAGTGTCTCCAGAAACGGCATTCAAGGAGCCAGGACCTTTTCTCCCTACACTGTCCATTGAGTTGTCCTCAAAACCAATATACATCCTGCTGTATCTCCCACATGGAAAGTGCCAGGAGGGAGAAGTGGGGATTATGTTTAGACTTTCTCGGAACTGCTTCAAATCAACTAGATATCTTTGTGCTCTAAATCGCCCAACAGCCAAACGCAAAAGCAGCAAACATCTCGCTGTATGTCCCACATCCAAAGTGCCAAGAGAGAGCTTGCTCTCCCTGTCTTTGAGTACTGTTTTCACTGTCCCGGTTACCTCTTGGCTAACATTCTCTTCAGAGCTGCAGTGAAAGCAGGAACCACGTGGAGAAGGCACCCACACTGAAAGTGCCTGGAGGGAACATTGGGGCTTCTTCTCAGTGTCTCTGACATAGGGTTTCACTGTCCCGGGAAAGTCTCTGCTAACACCGTGCAGAGCGCTGTGCCCAATATACAGAAACGTCTTGCGGTATCTCCTACAGGGAAAGTGCCAGGAGGGAATTGTCGAGCTTGTTCTCAGTGTCTCTGAGAATTGCTCTGATTATCTGTGTGACCTCTTTGCTAAGACTCTCCAGAGAGCCGTCCTCAAAACCAACACACATCTTGACATATCTCCCACATTGATCGCAGTGTCTCCAGAAACGGCATTCAAGGAGCCAGGACCTTTTCTCCCTACACTGTCCATTGAGTTGTCCTCAAAACCAATATACATCCTGCTGTATCTCCCACGTGGAAAGTGCCAGGAGGGAGAAGTGGGGATTATGTTTAGACTTTCTCGGAACTGCTTCAAATCAACTAGATATCTTTGTGCTGTAAATCTCCCAACAGCCAAACGCAAAAGCAGCAAACATCTCGCTGTATGTCCCACATCCAAAGTGCCAAGAGAGAGCTTGCTCTCCCTGTCTTTGAGTACTGTTTTCACTGTCCCGGTTACCTCTTTGCTAACATTCTCTTCAGAGCTGCAGTGAAAGCAGGAACCACGTGGAGAAGGCACCCACACTGAAAGTGCCTGGAGGGAACATTGGGGCTTCTTCTCAGTGTCTCTGACATAGGGTTTCACTGTCCCGGGAAAGTCTCTGCTAACACCGTGCAGAGCGCTGTGCCCAATATACAGAAACGTCTTGCGGTATCTCCTACAGGGAAAGTGCCAGGAGGGAATTGTCGAGCTTGTTCTCAGTGTCTCTGAGAATTGCTCTGATTATCTGTGTGACCTCTTTGCTAAGACTCTCCAGAGAGCCGTCCTCAAAACCAACACACATCTTGACATATCTCCCACATTGATCGCAGTGTCTCCAGAAACGGCATTCAAGGAGCCAGGACCTTTTCTCCCTACACTGTCCATTGAGTTGTCCTCAAAACCAATATACATCCTGCTGTATCTCCCACATGGAAAGTGCCAGGAGGGAGAAGTGGGGATTATGTTTAGACTTTCTCGGAACTGCTTCAAATCAACTAGATATCTTTGTGCTGTAAATCGCCCAACAGCCAAACGCAAAAGCAGCAAACATCTCGCTGTATGTCCCACATCGAAAGTGCCAAGAGAGAGCTTGCTCTCCCTGTCTTTGAGTACTGTTTTCACTGTCCCGGTTACCTCTTGGCTAACATTCTCTTCAGAGCTGCAGTGAAAGCAGGAACCACGTGGAGAAGGCACCCACACTGAAAGTGCCTGGAGGGAACATTGGGGCTTCTTCTCAGTGTCTCTGACATAGGGTTTCACTGTCCCGGGAAAGTCTCTGCTAACACCGTGCAGAGCGCTGTGCCCAATATACAGAAACGTCTTGCGGTATCTCCTACAGGGAAAGTGCCAGGAGGGAATTGTCGAGCTTGTTCTCAGTGTCTCTGAGAATTGCTCTGATTATCCCTGTGACCTCTTTGCTAAGACTCTCCAGAGAGCCGTCCTCAAAACCAACACACATCTTGACATATCTCCCACATTGATCGCAGTGTCTCCAGAAACGGCATTCAAGGAGCCAGGACCTTTTCTCCCTACACTGGCCATTGAGTTGTCCTCAAAACCAATATACATCCTGCTGTATCTCCCACATGGAAAGTGCCAGGAGGGAGAAGTGGGGATTATGTTTAGACTTTCTCGGAACTGCTTCAAATCAACTAGATATCTTTGTGCTCTAAATCGCCCAACAGCCAAACGCAAAAGCAGCAAACATCTCGCTGTATGTCCCACATCCAAAGTGCCAAGAGAGAGCTTGCTCTCCCTGTCTTTGAGTACTGTTTTCACTGTCCCGGTTACCTCTTTGCTAACATTCTCTTCAGAGCTGCAGTGAAAGCAGGAACCACGTGGAGAAGGCACCCACACTGAAAGTGCCTGGAGGGAACATTGGGGCTTCTTCTCAGTGTCTCTGACATAGGGTTTCACTGTCCCGGGAAAGTCTCTGCTAACACCGTGCAGAGCGCTGTGCCCAATATACAGAAACGTCTTGCGGTATCTCCTACAGGGAAAGTGCCAGGAGGGAATTGTCGAGCTTGTTCTCAGTGTCTCTGAGAATTGCTCTGATTATCTGTGTGACCTCTTTGCTAAGACTCTCCAGAGAGCCGTCCTCAAAACCAACACACATCTTGACATATCTCCCACATTGATCGCAGTGTCTCCAGAAACGGCATTCAAGGAGCCAGGACCTTTTCTCCCTACACTGGCCATTGAGTTGTCCTCAAAACCAATATACATCCTGCTGTATCTCCCACGTGGAAAGTGCCAGGAGGGAGAAGTGGGGATTATGTTTAGACTTTCTCGGAACTGCTTCAAATCAACTAGATATCTTTGTGCTGTAAATCTCCCAACAGCCAAACGCAAAAGCAGCAAACATCTCGCTGTATGTCCCACATCCAAAGTGCCAAGAGAGAGCTTGCTCTCCCTGTCTTTGAGTACTGTTTTCACTGTCCCGGTTACCTCTTTGCTAACATTCTCTTCAGAGCTGCAGTGAAAGCAGGAACCACGTGGAGAAGGCACCCACACTGAAAGTGCCTGGAGGGAACATTGGGGCTTCTTCTCAGTGTCTCTGACATAGGGTTTCACTGTCCCGGGAAAGTCTCTGCTAACACCGTGCAGAGCGCTGTGCCCAATATACAGAAACGTCTTGCGGTATCTCCTACAGGGAAAGTGCCAGGAGGGAATTGTCGAGCTTGTTCTCAGTGTCTCTGAGAATTGCTCTGATTTTCCCTGTGACCTCTTTGCTAAGACTCTCCAGAGAGCCGTCCTCAAAACCAACACACATCTTAACATATCTCCCACATTGATCGCAGTGTCTCCAGAAACGGCATTCAAGGAGCCAGGACCTTTTCTCCCTACACTGGCCATTGAGTTGTCCTCAAAACCAATATACATCCTGCTGTATCTCCCACATGGAAAGTGCCAGGAGGGAGAAGTGGGGATTATGTTTAGACTTTCTCGGAACTGCTTCAAATCAACTAGATATCTTTGTGCTGTAAATCGCCCAACAGCCAAACGCAAAAGCAGCAAACATCTCGCTGTATGTCCCACATCGAAAGTGCCAAGAGAGAGCTTGCTCTCCCTGTCTTTGAGTACTGTTTTCACTGTCCCGGTTACCTCTTGGCTAACATTCTCTTCAGAGCTGCAGTGAAAGCAGGAACCACGTGGAGAAGGCACCCACACTGAAAGTGCCTGGAGGGAACATTGGGGCTTCTTCTCAGTGTCTCTGACATAGGGTTTCACTGTCCCGGGAAAGTCTCTGCTAACACCCTGCAGAGCGCTGTGCCCAATATACAGAAACGTCTTGCGGTATCTCCTACAGGGAAAGTGCCAGGAGGGAATTGTCGAGCTTGTTCTCAGTGTCTCTGAGAATTGCTCTGATTATCTGTGTGACCTCTTTGCTAAGAATCTCCAGAGAGCCGTCCTCAAAACCAACACACATCTTGACATATCTCCCACATTGATCGCAGTGTCTCCAGAAACGGCATTCAAGGAGCCAGGACCTTTTCTCCCTACACTGTCCATTGAGTTGTCCTCAAAACCAATATACATCCTGCTGTATCTCCCACGTGGAAAGTGCCAGGAGGGAGAAGTGGGGATTATGTTTAGACTTTCTCGGAACTGCTTCAAATCAACTAGATATCTTTGTGCTCTAAATCGCCCAACAGCCAAACGCAAAAGCAGCAAACATCTCGCTGTATGTCCCACATCCAAAGTGCCAAGAGAGAGCTTGCTCTCCCTGTCTTTGAGTACTGTTTTCACTGTCCCGGTTACCTCTTTGCTAACATTCTCTTCAGAGCTGCAGTGAAAGCAGGAACCACGTGGAGAAGGCACCCACACTGAAAGTGCCTGGAGGGAACATTGGGGCTTCTTCTCAGTGTCTCTGACATAGGGTTTCACTGTCCCGGGAAAGTCTCTGCTAACACCGTGCAGAGCGCTGTGCCCAATATACAGAAACGTCTTGCGGTATCTCCTACAGGGAAAGTGCCAGGAGGGAATTGTCGAGCTTGTTCTCAGTGTCTCTGAGAATTGCTCTGATTTTCCCTGTGACCTCTTTGCTAAGACTCTCCAGAGAGCCGTCCTCAAAACCAACACACATCTTAACATATCTCCCACATTGATCGCAGTGTCTCCAGAAACGGCATTCAAGGAGCCAGGACCTTTTCTCCCTACACTGTCCATTGAGTTGTCCTCAAAACCAATATACATCCTGCTGTATCTCCCACATGGAAAGTGCCAGGAGGGAGAAGTGGGGATTATGTTTAGACTTTCTCGGAACTGCTTCAAATCAACTAGATATCTTTGTGCTGTAAATCTCCCAACAGCCAAACGCAAAAGCAGCAAACATCTCGCTGTATGTCCCACATCCAAAGTGCCAAGAGAGAGCTTGCTCTCCCTGTCTTTGAGTACTGTTTTCACTGTCCCGGTTACCTCTTTGCTAACATTCTCTTCAGAGCTGCAGTGAAAGCAGGAACCACGTGGAGAAGGCACCCACACTGAAAGTGCCTGGAGGGAACATTGGGGCTTCTTCTCAGTGTCTCTGACATAGGGTTTCACTGTCCCGGGAAAGTCTCTGCTAACACCGTGCAGAGCGCTGTGCCCAATATACAGAAACGTCTTGCGGTATCTCCTACAGGGAAAGTGCCAGGAGGGAATTGTCGAGCTTGTTCTCAGTGTCTCTGAGAATTGCTCTGATTATCTGTGTGACCTCTTTGCTAAGACTCTCCAGAGAGCCGTCCTCAAAACCAACACACATCTTGACATATCTCCCACATTGATCGCAGTGTCTCCAGAAACGGCATTCAAGGAGCCAGGACCTTTTCTCCCTACACTGTCCATTGAGTTGTCCTCAAAACCAATATACATCCTGCTGTATCTCCCACGTGGAAAGTGCCAGGAGGGAGAAGTGGGGATTATGTTTAGACTTTCTCGGAACTGCTTCAAATCAACTAGATATCTTTGTGCTCTAAATCTCCCAACAGCCAAACGCAAAAGCAGCAAACATCTCGCTGTATGTCCCACATCCAAAGTGCCAAGAGAGAGCTTGCTCTCCCTGTCTTTGAGTACTGTTTTCACTGTCCCGGTTACCTCTTTGCTAACATTCTCTTCAGAGCTGCAGTGAAAGCAGGAACCACGTGGAGAAGGCACCCACACTGAAAGTGCCTGGAGGGAACATTGGGGCTTCTTCTCAGTGTCTCTGACATAGGGTTTCACTGTCCCGGGAAAGTCTCTGCTAACACCGTGCAGAGCGCTGTGCCCAATATACAGAAACGTCTTGCGGTATCTCCTACAGGGAAAGTGCCAGGAGGGAATTGTCGAGCTTGTTCTCAGTGTCTCTGAGAATTGCTCTGATTTTCCCTGTGACCTCTTTGCTAAGACTCTCCAGAGAGCCGTCCTCAAAACCAACACACATCTTAACATATCTCCCACATTGATCGCAGTGTCTCCAGAAACGGCATTCAAGGAGCCAGGACCTTTTCTCCCTACACTGGCCATTGAGTTGTCCTCAAAACCAATATACATCCTGCTGTATCTCCCACATGGAAAGTGCCAGGAGGGAGAAGTGGGGATTATGTTTAGACTTTCTCGGAACTGCTTCAAATCAACTAGATATCTTTGTGCTGTAAATCGCCCAACAGCCAAACGCAAAAGCAGCAAACATCTCGCTGTATGTCCCACATCGAAAGTGCCAAGAGAGAGCTTGCTCTCCCTGTCTTTGAGTACTGTTTTCACTGTCCCGGTTACCTCTTGGCTAACATTCTCTTCAGAGCTGCAGTGAAAGCAGGAACCACGTGGAGAAGGCACCCACACTGAAAGTGCCTGGAGGGAACATTGGGGCTTCTTCTCAGTGTCTCTGACATAGGGTTTCACTGTCCCGGGAAAGTCTCTGCTAACACCGTGCAGAGCGCTGTGCCCAATATACAGAAACGTCTTGCGGTATCTCCTACAGGGAAAGTGCCAGGAGGGAATTGTCGAGCTTGTTCTCAGTGTCTCTGAGAATTGCTCTGATTATCCCTGTGACCTCTTTGCTAAGACTCTCCAGAGAGCCGTCCTCAAAACCAACACACATCTTGACATATCTCCCACATTGATCGCAGTGTCTCCAGAAACGGCATTCAAGGAGCCAGGACCTTTTCTCCCTACACTGTCCATTGAGTTGTCCTCAAAACCAATATACATCCTGCTGTATCTCCCACATGGAAAGTGCCAGGAGGGAGAAGTGGGGATTATGTTTAGACTTTCTCGGAACTGCTTCAAATCAACTAGATATCTTTGTGCTCTAAATCGCCCAACAGCCAAACGCAAAAGCAGCAAACATCTCGCTGTATGTCCCACATCCAAAGTGCCAAGAGAGAGCTTGCTCTCCCTGTCTTTGAGTACTGTTTTCACTGTCCCGGTTACCTCTTGGCTAACATTCTCTTCAGAGCTGCAGTGAAAGCAGGAACCACGTGGAGAAGGCACCCACACTGAAAGTGCCTGGAGGGAACATTGGGGCTTCTTCTCAGTGTCTCTGACATAGGGTTTCACTGTCCCGGGAAAGTCTCTGCTAACACCGTGCAGAGCGCTGTGCCCAATATACAGAAACGTCTTGCGGTATCTCCTACAGGGAAAGTGCCAGGAGGGAATTGTCGAGCTTGTTCTCAGTGTCTCTGAGAATTGCTCTGATTTTCCCTGTGACCTCTTTGCTAAGACTCTCCAGAGAGCCGTCCTCAAAACCAACACACATCTTAACATATCTCCCACATTGATCGCAGTGTCTCCAGAAACGGCATTCAAGGAGCCAGGACCTTTTCTCCCTACACTGGCCATTGAGTTGTCCTCAAAACCAATATACATCCTGCTGTATCTCCCACATGGAAAGTGCCAGGAGGGAGAAGTGGGGATTATGTTTAGACTTTCTCGGAACTGCTTCAAATCAACTAGATATCTTTGTGCTGTAAATCGCCCAACAGCCAAACGCAAAAGCAGCAAACATCTCGCTGTATGTCCCACATCGAAAGTGCCAAGAGAGAGCTTGCTCTCCCTGTCTTTGAGTACTGTTTTCACTGTCCCGGTTACCTCTTGGCTAACATTCTCTTCAGAGCTGCAGGGAAACCAGGAACCACGTGGAGAAGGCACCCACACTGAAAGTGCCTGGAGGGAACATTGGGGCTTCTTCTCAGTGTCTCTGACATAGGGTTTCACTGTCCCGGGAAAGTCTCTGCTAACACCGTGCAGAGCGCTGTGCCCAATATACAGAAACGTCTTGCGGTATCTCCTACAGGGAAAGTGCCAGGAGGGAATTGTCGAGCTTGTTCTCAGTGTCTCTGAGAATTGCTCTGATTATCCCTGTGACCTCTTTGCTAAGACTCTCCAGAGAGCCGTCCTCAAAACCAACACACATCTTGACATATCTCCCACATTGATCGCAGTGTCTCCAGAAACGGCATTCAAGGAGCCAGGACCTTTTCTCCCTACACTGTCCATTGAGTTGTCCTCAAAACCAATATACATCCTGCTGTATCTCCCACGTGGAAAGTGCCAGGAGGGAGAAGTGGGGATTATGTTTAGACTTTCTCGGAACTGCTTCAAATCAACTAGATATCTTTGTGCTGTAAATCTCCCAACAGCCAAACGCAAAAGCAGCAAACATCTCGCTGTATGTCCCACATCCAAAGTGCCAAGAGAGAGCTTGCTCTCCCTGTCTTTGAGTACTGTTTTCACTGTCCTGGTTACCTCTTGGCTAACATTCTCTTCAGAGCTGCAGTGAAAGCAGGAACCACGTGGAGAAGGCACCCACACTGAAAGTGCCTGGAGGGAACATTGGGGCTTCTTCTCAGTGTCTCTGACATAGGGTTTCACTGTCCCGGGAAAGTCTCTCCTAACACCCTGCAGAGCGCTGTGCCCAATATACAGAAACGTCTTGCGGTATCTCCTACAGGGAAAGTGCCAGGAGGGAATTGTCGAGCTTGTTCTCAGTGTCTCTGAGAATTGCTCTGATTATCTGTGTGACCTCTTTGCTAAGACTCTCCAGAGAGCCGTCCTCAAAACAAACACACATCTTGACATATCTCCCACATTGATCGCAGTGTCTCCAGAAACGGCATTCAAGGAGCCAGGACCTTTTCTCCCTACACTGTCCATTGAGTTGTCCTCAAAACCAATATACATCCTGCTGTATCTCCCACATGGAAAGTGCCAGGAGGGAGAAGTGGGGATTATATTTAGACTTTCTCGGAACTGCTTCAAATCAACTAGATATCTTTGTGCTGTAAATCTCCCAACAGCCAAACGCAAAAGCAGCAAACATCTCGCTGTCTGTCCCACATCCAAAGTGCCAAGAGAGAGCTTGCTCTCCCTGTCTTTGAGTACTGTTTTCACTGTCCCGGTTACCTCTTTGCTAACATTCTCTTCAGAGCTGCAGTGAAAGCAGGAACCACGTGGAGAAGGCACCCACACTGAAAGTGCCTGGAGGGAACACTGGGGCTTCTTCTCAGTGTCTCTGACATAGGGTTTCACTGTCCCGGGAAAGTCTCTGCTAACACCGTGCAGAGCGCTATGCCCAATATACAGAAACGTCTTGCGGTATCTCCTACAGGGAAAGTGCCAGGAGGGAATTGTGGAGCTTGTTCTCAGTGTCTCTGAGAATTGCTCTGATTATCTGTGTGACCTCTTTGCTAAGACTCTCCAGAGAGCCGTCCTCAAAACCAACACACATCTTGACATATCTCCCACATTGATCGCAGTGTCTCCAGAAACGGCATTCAAGGAGCCAGGACCTTTTCTCCCTACACTGTCCATTGAGTTGTCCTCAAAACCAATATACATCCTGCTATATCTCCCACATGGAAAGTGCCAGGAGGGAGAAGTGGGGATTATGTTTAGACTTTCTCGGAACTGCTTCAAATCAACTAGATATCTTTGTGCTGTAAATCGCCCAACAGCCAAACGCAAAAGCAGCAAACATCTCGCTGTATGTCCCACATCCAAAGTGCCAAGAGAGAGCTTGCTCTCCCTGTCTTTGAGTACTGTTTTCACTGTCCAGGTTACCTCTTTGTTAACATTCTCTTCAGAGCTGCAGTGAAAGCAGGAACCACGTGGAGAAGGCACCCACACTGAAAGTGCCTGGAGGGAACATTGGGGCTTCTTCTCAGTGTCTCTGACATAGGGTTTCACTGTCCCGGGAAAGTCTCTGCTAACACCCTGCAGAGCGCTGTGCCCAATATACAGAAACGTCTTGCGGTATCTCCTACAGGGAAAGTGCCAGGAGGGAATTGTCGAGCTTGTTCTCAGTGTCTCTGAGAATTGCTCTGATTATCCCTGTGACCTCTTTGCTAAGACTCTCCAGAGAGCCGTCCTCAAAACCAACACACATCTTGACATATCTCCCACATTGATCGCAGTGTCTCCAGAAACGGCATTCAAGGAGCCAGGACCTTTTCTCCCTACACTGTCCATTGAGTTGTCCTCAAAACCAATATACATCCTGCTGTATCTCCCACGTGGAAAGTGCCAGGAGGGAGAAGTGGGGATTATGTTTAGACTTTCTCGGAACTGCTTCAAATCAACTAGATATCTTTGTGCTGTAAATCTCCCAACAGCCAAACGCAAAAGCAGCAAACATCTCGCTGTATGTCCCACATCCAAAGTGCCAAGAGAGAGCTTGCTCTCCCTGTCTTTGAGTACTGTTTTCACTGTCCTGGTTACCTCTTGGCTAACATTCTCTTCAGAGCTGCAGTGAAAGCAGGAACCACGTGGAGAAGGCACCCACACTGAAAGTGCCTGGAGGGAACATTGGGGCTTCTTCTCAGTGTCTCTGACATAGGGTTTCACTGTCCCGGGAAAGTCTCTCCTAACACCCTGCAGAGCGCTGTGCCCAATATACAGAAACGTCTTGCGGTATCTCCTACAGGGAAAGTGCCAGGAGGGAATTGTCGAGCTTGTTCTCAGTGTCTCTGAGAATTGCTCTGATTATCTGTGTGACCTCTTTGCTAAGACTCTCCAGAGAGCCGTCCTCAAAACAAACACACATCTAGACATATCTCCCACATTGATCGCAGTGTCTCCAGAAACGGCATTCAAGGAGCCAGGACCTTTTCTCCCTACACTGTCCATTGAGTTGTCCTCAAAACCAATATACATCCTGCTGTATCTCCCACATGGAAAGTGCCAGGAGGGAGAAGTGGGGATTATATTTAGACTTTCTCGGAACTGCTTCAAATCAACTAGATATCTTTGTGCTGTAAATCGCCCAACAGCCAAACGCAAAAGCAGCAAACATCTCGCTGTATGTCCCACATCCAAAGTGCCAAGAGAGAGCTTGCTCTCCCTGTCTTTGAGTACTGTTTTCACTGTCCTGGTTACCTCTTGGCTAACATTCTCTTCAGAGCTGCAGTGAAAGCAGGAACCACGTGGAGAAGGCACCCACACTGAAAGTGCCTGGAGGGAACATTGGGGCTTCTTCTCAGTGTCTCTGACATAGGGTTTCACTGTCCCGGGAAAGTCTCTGCTAACACCCTGCAGAGCGCTGTGCCCAATATACAGAAACGTCTTGCGGTATCTCCTACAGGGAAAGTGCCAGGAGGGAATTGTCGAGCTTGTTCTCAGTGTCTCTGAGAATTGCTCTGATTATCTGTGTGACCTCTTTGCTAAGACTCTCCAGAGAGCCGTCCTCAAAACCAACACACATCTTGACATATCTCCCACATTGATCGCAGTGTCTCCAGAAACGGCATTCAAGGAGCCAGGACCTTTTCTCCCTACACTGTCCATTGAGTTGTCCTCAAAACCAATATACATCCTGCTGTATCTCCCACATGGAAAGTGCCAGGAGGGAGAAGTGGCGATTATGTTTAGACTTTCTCGGAACTGCTTCAAATCAACTAGATATCTTTGTGCTGTAAATCTCCCAACAGCCAAACGCAAAAGCAGCAAACATCTCGCTGTATGTCCCACATCCAAAGTGCCAAGAGAGAGCTTGCTCTCCCTGTCTTTGAGTACTGTTTTCACTGTCCCGGTTACCTCTTTGCTAACATTCTCTTCAGAGCTGCAGTGAAAGCAGGAACCACGTGGAGAAGGCACCCACACTGAAAGTGCCTGGAGGGAACATTGGGGCTTCTTCTCAGTGTCTCTGACATAGGGTTTCACTGTCCCGGGAAAGTCTCTGCTAACACCGTGCAGAGCGCTGTGCCCAATATACAGAAACGTCTTGCGGTATCTCCTACAGGGAAAGTGCCAGGAGGGAATTGTGGAGCTTGTTCTCAGTGTCTCTGAGAATTGCTCTGATTATCTGTGTGACCTCTTTGCTAAGACTCTCCGGAGAGCCGTCCTCAAAACAAACACACATCTTGACATATCTCCCACATTGATCGCAGTTTCTCCAGAAATGGCATTAAAGGAGCCAGGACCTTTTCTCCCTACACTGTCCATTGAGTTGTCCTCAAAACCAATATACATCCTGCTATATCTCCCACATGGAAAGTGCCAGGAGGGAGAAGTGGCGATTATGTTTAGACTTTCTCGGAACTGCTTCAAATCAACTAGATATCTTTGTGCTGTAAATCGCCCAACAGCCAAACGCAAAAGCAGCAAACATCTCGCTGTATGTCCCACATCCAAAGTGCCAAGAGAGAGCTTGCTCTCCCTGTCTTTGAGTACTGTTTTCACTGTCCCGGTTACCTCTTGGCTAACATTCTCTTCAGAGCTGCAGTGAAAGCAGGAACCACGTGGAGAAGGCACCCACACTGAAAGTGCCTGGAGGGAACATTGGGGCTTCTTCTCAGTGTCTCTGACATAGGGTTTCACTGTCCCGGGAAAGTCTCTGCTAACACCGTGCAGAGCGCTGTGCCCAATATACAGAAACGTCTTGCGGTATCTCCTACAGGGAAAGTGCCAGGAGGGAATTGTCGAGCTTGTTCTCAGTGTCTCTGAGAATTGCTCTGATTATCTGTGTGACCTCTTTGCTAAGACTCTCCAGAGAGCCGTCCTCAAAACCAACACACATCTTGACATATCTCCCACATTGATCGCAGTGTCTCCAGAAACGGCATTCAAGGAGCCAGGACCTTTTCTCCCTACACTGTCCATTGAGTTGTCCTCAAAACCAATATACATCCTGCTGTATCTCCCACATGGAAAGTGCCAGGAGGGAGAAGTGGGGATTATGTTTAGACTTTCTCGGAACTGCTTCAAATCAACTAGATATCTTTGTGCTCTAAATCGCCCAACAGCCAAACGCAAAAGCAGCAAACATCTCGCTGTATGTCCCACATCCAAAGTGCCAAGAGAGAGCTTGCTCTCCCTGTCTTTGAGTACTGTTTTCACTGTCCCGGTTACCTCTTTGCTAACATTCTCTTCAGAGCTGCAGTGAAAGCAGGAACCACGTGGAGAAGGCACCCACACTGAAAGTGCCTGGAGGGAACATTGGGGCTTCTTCTCAGTGTCTCTGACATAGGGTTTCACTGTCCCGGGAAAGTCTCTGCTAACACCATGCAGAGCGCTGTGCCCAATATACAGAAACGTCTTGCGGTATCTCCTACAGGGAAAGTGCCAGGAGGGAATTGTCGAGCTTGTTCTCAGTGTCTCTGAGAATTGCTCTGATTATCCCTGTGACCTCTTTGCTAAGACTCTCCAGAGAGCCGTCCTCAAAACCAACACACATCTTGACATATCTCCCACATTGATCGCAGTGTCTCCAGAAACGGCATTCAAGGAGCCAGGACCTTTTCTCCCTACACTGTCCATTGAGTTGTCCTCAAAACCAATATACATCCTGCTGTATCTCCCACGTGGAAAGTGCCAGGAGGGAGAAGTGGGGATTATGTTTAGACTTTCTCGGAACTGCTTCAAATCAACTAGATATCTTTGTGCTGTAAATCTCCCAACAGCCAAACGCAAAAGCAGCAAACATCTCGCTGTATGTCCCACATCCAAAGTGCCAAGAGAGAGCTTGCTCTCCCTGTCTTTGAGTACTGTTTTCACTGTCCCGGTTACCTCTTTGCTAACATTCTCTTCAGAGCTGCAGTGAAAGCAGGAACCACGTGGAGAAGGCACCCACACTGAAAGTGCCTGGAGGGAACATTGGGGCTTCTTCTCAGTGTCTCTGACATAGGGTTTCACTGTCCCGGGAAAGTCTCTGCTAACACCGTGCAGAGCGCTGTGCCCAATATACAGAAACGTCTTGCGGTATCTCCTACAGGGAAAGTGCCAGGAGGGAATTGTCGAGCTTGTTCTCAGTGTCTCTGAGAATTGCTCTGATTATCCCTGTGACCTCTTTGCTAAGACTCTCCAGAGAGCCGTCCTCAAAACCAACACACATCTTGACATATCTCCCACATTGATCGCAGTGTCTCCAGAAACGGCATTCAAGGAGCCAGGACCTTTTCTCCCTACACTGTCCATTGAGTTGTCCTCAAAACCAATATACATCCTGCTGTATCTCCCACGTGGAAAGTGCCAGGAGGGAGAAGTGGGGATTATGTTTAGACTTTCTCGGAACTGCTTCAAATCAACTAGATATCTTTGTGCTGTAAATCTCCCAACAGCCAAACGCAAAAGCAGCAAACATCTCGCTGTATGTCCCACATCCAAAGTGCCAAGAGAGAGCTTGCTCTCCCTGTCTTTGAGTACTGTTTTCACTGTCCCGGTTACCTCTTTGCTAACATTCTCTTCAGAGCTGCAGTGAAAGCAGGAACCACGTGGAGAAGGCACCCACACTGAAAGTGCCTGGAGGGAACATTGGGGCTTCTTCTCAGTGTCTCTGACATAGGGTTTCACTGTCCCGGGAAAGTCTCTGCTAACACCGTGCAGAGCGCTGTGCCCAATATACAGAAACGTCTTGCGGTATCTCCTACAGGGAAAGTGCCAGGAGGGAATTGTCGAGCTTGTTCTCAGTGTCTCTGAGAATTGCTCTGATTTTCCCTGTGACCTCTTTGCTAAGACTCTCCAGAGAGCCGTCCTCAAAACCAACACACATCTTAACATATCTCCCACATTGATCGCAGTGTCTCCAGAAACGGCATTCAAGGAGCCAGGACCTTTTCTCCCTACACTGGCCATTGAGTTGTCCTCAAAACCAATATACATCCTGCTGTATCTCCCACATGGAAAGTGCCAGGAGGGAGAAGTGGGGATTATGTTTAGACTTTCTCGGAACTGCTTCAAATCAACTAGATATCTTTGTGCTGTAAATCGCCCAACAGCCAAACGCAAAAGCAGCAAACATCTCGCTGTATGTCCCACATCGAAAGTGCCAAGAGAGAGCTTGCTCTCCCTGTCTTTGAGTACTGTTTTCACTGTCCCGGTTACCTCTTGGCTAACATTCTCTTCAGAGCTGCAGTGAAAGCAGGAACCACGTGGAGAAGGCACCCACACTGAAAGTGCCTGGAGGGAACATTGGGGCTTCTTCTCAGTGTCTCTGACATAGGGTTTCACTGTCCCGGGAAAGTCTCTGCTAACACCGTGCAGAGCGCTGTGCCCAATATACAGAAACGTCTTGCGGTATCTCCTACAGGGAAAGTGCCAGGAGGGAATTGTCGAGCTTGTTCTCAGTGTCTCTGAGAATTGCTCTGATTATCTGTGTGACCTCTTTGCTAAGACTCTCCAGAGAGCCGTCCTCAAAACCAACACACATCTTGACATATCTCCCACATTGATCGCAGTGTCTCCAGAAACGGCATTCAAGGAGCCAGGACCTTTTCTCCCTACACTGTCCATTGAGTTGTCCTCAAAACCAATATACATCCTGCTGTATCTCCCACGTGGAAAGTGCCAGGAGGGAGAAGTGGGGATTATGTTTAGACTTTCTCGGAACTGCTTCAAATCAACTAGATATCTTTGTGCTGTAAATCTCCCAACAGCCAAACGCAAAAGCAGCAAACATCTCGCTGTATGTCCCACATCCAAAGTGCCAAGAGAGAGCTTGCTCTCCCTGTCTTTGAGTACTGTTTTCACTGTCCCGGTTACCTCTTTGCTAACATTCTCTTCAGAGCTGCAGTGAAAGCAGGAACCACGTGGAGAAGGCACCCACACTGAAAGTGCCTGGAGGGAACATTGGGGCTTCTTCTCAGTGTCTCTGACATAGGGTTTCACTGTCCCGGGAAAGTCTCTGCTAACACCCTGCAGAGCGCTGTGCCCAATATACAGAAACGTCTTGCGGTATCTCCTACAGGGAAAGTGCCAGGAGGGAATTGTCGAGCTTGTTCTCAGTGTCTCTGAGAATTGCTCTGATTATCTGTGTGACCTCTTTGCTAAGACTCTCCAGAGAGCCGTCCTCAAAACCAACACACATCTTGACATATCTCCCACATTGATCGCAGTGTCTCCAGAAACGGCATTCAAGGAGCCAGGACCTTTTCTCCCTACACTGTCCATTGAGTTGTCCTCAAAACCAATATACATCCTGCTGTATCTCCCACGTGGAAAGTGCCAGGAGGGAGAAGTGGGGATTATGTTTAGACTTTCTCGGAACTGCTTCAAATCAACTAGATATCTTTGTGCTGTAAATCTCCCAACAGCCAAACGCAAAAGCAGCAAACATCTCGCTGTATGTCCCACATCCAAAGTGCCAAGAGAGAGCTTGCTCTCCCTGTCTTTGAGTACTGTTTTCACTGTCCCGGTTACCTCTTTGCTAACATTCTCTTCAGAGCTGCAGTGAAAGCAGGAACCACGTGGAGAAGGCACCCACACTGAAAGTGCCTGGAGGGAACATTGGGGCTTCTTCTCAGTGTCTCTGACATAGGGTTTCACTGTCCCGGGAAAGTCTCTGCTAACACCGTGCAGAGCGCTGTGCCCAATATACAGAAACGTCTTGCGGTATCTCCTACAGGGAAAGTGCCAGGAGGGAATTGTCGAGCTTGTTCTCAGTGTCTCTGAGAATTTCTCTGATTTTCCCTGTGACCTCTTTGCTAAGACTCTCCAGAGAGCCGTCCTCAAAACCAACACACATCTTAACATATCTCCCACATTGATCGCAGTGTCTCCAGAAACGGCATTCAAGGAGCCAGGACCTTTTCTCCCTACACTGGCCATTGAGTTGTCCTCAAAACCAATATACATCCTGCTGTATCTCCCACATGGAAAGTGCCAGGAGGGAGAAGTGGGGATTATGTTTAGACTTTCTCGGAACTGCTTCAAATCAACTAGATATCTTTGTGCTGTAAATCGCCCAACAGCCAAACGCAAAAGCAGCAAACATCTCGCTGTATGTCCCACATCGAAAGTGCCAAGAGAGAGCTTGCTCTCCCTGTCTTTGAGTACTGTTTTCACTGTCCCGGTTACCTCTTGGCTAACATTCTCTTCAGAGCTGCAGTGAAAGCAGGAACCACGTGGAGAAGGCACCCACACTGAAAGTGCCTGGAGGGAACATTGGGGCTTCTTCTCAGTGTCTCTGACATAGGGTTTCACTGTCCCGGGAAAGTCTCTGCTAACACCGTGCAGAGCGCTGTGCCCAATATACAGAAACGTCTTGCGGTATCTCCTACAGGGAAAGTGCCAGGAGGGAATTGTCGAGCTTGTTCTCAGTGTCTCTGAGAATTGCTCTGATTATCCCTGTGACCTCTTTGCTAAGACTCTCCAGAGAGCCGTCCTCAAAACCAACACACATCTTAACATATCTCCCACATTGATCGCAGTGTCTCCAGAAACGGCATTCAAGGAGCCAGGACCTTTTCTCCCTACACTGGCCATTGAGTTGTCCTCAAAACCAATATACATCCTGCTGTATCTCCCACATGGAAAGTGCCAGGAGGGAGAAGTGGGGATTATGTTTAGACTTTCTCGGAACTGCTTCAAATCAACTAGATATCTTTGTGCTCTAAATCGCCCAACAGCCAAACGCAAAAGCAGCAAACATCTCGCTGTATGTCCCACATCCAAAGTGCCAAGAGAGAGCTTGCTCTCCCTGTCTTTGAGTACTGTTTTCACTGTCCCGGTTACCTCTTGGCTAACATTCTCTTCAGAGCTGCAGTGAAAGCAGGAACCACGTGGAGAAGGCACCCACACTGAAAGTGCCTGGAGGGAACATTGGGGCTTCTTCTCAGTGTCTCTGACATAGGGTTTCACTGTCCCGGGAAAGTCTCTGCTAACACCGTGCAGAGCGCTGTGCCCAATATACAGAAACGTCTTGCGGTATCTCCTACAGGGAAAGTGCCAGGAGGGAATTGTCGAGCTTGTTCTCAGTGTCTCTGAGAATTGCTCTGATTATCTGTGTGACCTCTTTGCTAAGACTCTCCAGAGAGCCGTCCTCAAAACCAACACACATCTTGACATATCTCCCACATTGATCGCAGTGTCTCCAGAAACGGCATTCAAGGAGCCAGGACCTTTTCTCCCTACACTGTCCATTGAGTTGTCCTCAAAACCAATATACATCCTGCTGTATCTCCCACGTGGAAAGTGCCAGGAGGGAGAAGTGGGGATTATGTTTAGACTTTCTCGGAACTGCTTCAAATCAACTAGATATCTTTGTGCTGTAAATCTCCCAACAGCCAAACGCAAAAGCAGCAAACATCTCGCTGTATGTCCCACATCCAAAGTGCCAAGAGAGAGCTTGCTCTCCCTGTCTTTGAGTACTGTTTTCACTGTCCCGGTTACCTCTTGGCTAACATTCTCTTCAGAGCTGCAGTGAAAGCAGGAACCACGTGGAGAAGGCACCCACACTGAAAGTGCCTGGAGGGAACATTGGGGCTTCTTCTCAGTGTCTCTGACATAGGGTTTCACTGTCCCGGGAAAGTCTCTGCTAACACCGTGCAGAGCGCTGTGCCCAATATACAGAAACGTCTTGCGGTATCTCCTACAGGGAAAGTGCCAGGAGGGAATTGTCGAGCTTGTTCTCAGTGTCTCTGAGAATTGCTCTGATTTTCCCTGTGACCTCTTTGCTAAGACTCTCCAGAGAGCCGTCCTCAAAACCAAAACACATCTTAACATATCTCCCACATTGATCGCAGTGTCTCCAGAAACGGCATTCAAGGAGCCAGGACCTTTTCTCCCTACACTGGCCATTGAGTTGTCCTCAAAACCAATATACATCCTGCTGTATCTCCCACATGGAAAGTGCCAGGAGGGAGAAGTGGGGATTATGTTTAGACTTTCTCGGAACTGCTTCAAATCAACTAGATATCTTTGTGCTGTAAATCGCCCAACAGCCAAACGCAAAAGCAGCAAACATCTCGCTGTATGTCCCACATCGAAAGTGCCAAGAGAGAGCTTGCTCTCCCTGTCTTTGAGTACTGTTTTCACTGTCCCGGTTACCTCTTGGCTAACATTCTCTTCAGAGCTGCAGTGAAAGCAGGAACCACGTGGAGAAGGCACCCACACTGAAAGTGCCTGGAGGGAACATTGGGGCTTCTTCTCAGTGTCTCTGACATAGGGTTTCACTGTCCCGGGAAAGTCTCTGCTAACACCCTGCAGAGCGCTGTGCCCAATATACAGAAACGTCTTGCGGTATCTCCTACAGGGAAAGTGCCAGGAGGGAATTGTCGAGCTTGTTCTCAGTGTCTCTGAGAATTGCTCTGATTATCTGTGTGACCTCTTTGCTAAGACTCTCCAGAGAGCCGTCCTCAAAACCAACACACATCTTGACATATCTCCCACATTGATCGCAGTGTCTCCAGAAACGGCATTCAAGGAGCCAGGACCTTTTCTCCCTACACTGTCCATTGAGTTGTCCTCAAAACCAATATACATCCTGCTGTATCTCCCACGTGGAAAGTGCCAGGAGGGAGAAGTGGGGATTATGTTTAGACTTTCTCGGAACTGCTTCAAATCAACTAGATATCTTTGTGCTGTAAATCTCCCAACAGCCAAACGCAAAAGCAGCAAACATCTCGCTGTATGTCCCACATCCAAAGTGCCAAGAGAGAGCTTGCTCTCCCTGTCTTTGAGTACTGTTTTCACTGTCCCGGTTACCTCTTTGCTAACATTCTCTTCAGAGCTGCAGTGAAAGCAGGAACCACGTGGAGAAGGCACCCACACTGAAAGTGCCTGGAGGGAACATTGGGGCTTCTTCTCAGTGTCTCTGACATAGGGTTTCACTGTCCCGGGAAAGTCTCTGCTAACACCCTGCAGAGCGCTGTGCCCAATATACAGAAACGTCTTGCGGTATCTCCTACAGGGAAAGTGCCAGGAGGGAATTGTCGAGCTTGTTCTCAGTGTCTCTGAGAATTGCTCTGATTATCTGTGTGACCTCTTTGCTAAGACTCTCCAGAGAGCCGTCCTCAAAACCAACACACATCTTGACATATCTCCCACATTGATCGCAGTGTCTCCAGAAACGGCATTCAAGGAGCCAGGACCTTTTCTCCCTACACTGTCCATTGAGTTGTCCTCAAAACCAATATACATCCTGCTGTATCTCCCACGTGGAAAGTGCCAGGAGGGAGAAGTGGGGATTATGTTTAGACTTTCTCGGAACTGCTTCAAATCAACTAGATATCTTTGTGCTGTAAATCTCCCAACAGCCAAACGCAAAAGCAGCAAACATCTCGCTGTATGTCCCACATCCAAAGTGCCAAGAGAGAGCTTGCTCTCCCTGTCTTTGAGTACTGTTTTCACTGTCCCGGTTACCTCTTTGCTAACATTCTCTTCAGAGCTGCAGTGAAAGCAGGAACCACGTGGAGAAGGCACCCACACTGAAAGTGCCTGGAGGGAACATTGGGGCTTCTTCTCAGTGTCTCTGACATAGGGTTTCACTGTCCCGGGAAAGTCTCTGCTAACACCGTGCAGAGCGCTGTGCCCAATATACAGAAACGTCTTGCGGTATCTCCTACAGGGAAAGTGCCAGGAGGGAATTGTCGAGCTTGTTCTCAGTGTCTCTGAGAATTGCTCTGATTATCCCTGTGACCTCTTTGCTAAGACTCTCCAGAGAGCCGTCCTCAAAACCAACACACATCTTAACATATCTCCCACATTGATCGCAGTGTCTCCAGAAACGGCATTCAAGGAGCCAGGACCTTTTCTCCCTACACTGGCCATTGAGTTGTCCTCAAAACCAATATACATCCTGCTGTATCTCCCACATGGAAAGTGCCAGGAGGGAGAAGTGGGGATTATGTTTAGACTTTCTCGGAACTGCTTCAAATCAACTAGATATCTTTGTGCTGTAAATCGCCCAACAGCCAAACGCAAAAGCAGCAAACATCTCGCTGTATGTCCCACATCGAAAGTGCCAAGAGAGAGCTTGCTCTCCCTGTCTTTGAGTACTGTTTTCACTGTCCCGGTTACCTCTTGGCTAACATTCTCTTCAGAGCTGCAGTGAAAGCAGGAACCACGTGGAGAAGGCACCCACACTGAAAGTGCCTGGAGGGAACATTGGGGCTTCTTCTCAGTGTCTCTGACATAGGGTTTCACTGTCCCGGGAAAGTCTCTGCTAACACCGTGCAGAGCGCTGTGCCCAATATACAGAAACGTCTTGCGGTATCTCCTACAGGGAAAGTGCCAGGAGGGAATTGTCGAGCTTGTTCTCAGTGTCTCTGAGAATTGCTCTGATTATCCCTGTGACCTCTTTGCTAAGACTCTCCAGAGAGCCGTCCTCAAAACCAACACACATCTTGACATATCTCCCACATTGATCGCAGTGTCTCCAGAAACGGCATTCAAGGAGCCAGGACCTTTTCTCCCTACACTGTCCATTGAGTTGTCCTCAAAACCAATATACATCCTGCTGTATCTCCCACGTGGAAAGTGCCAGGAGGGAGAAGTGGGGATTATGTTTAGACTTTCTCGGAACTGCTTCAAATCAACTAGATATCTTTGTGCTGTAAATCTCCCAACAGCCAAACGCAAAAGCAGCAAACATCTCGCTGTATGTCCCACATCCAAAGTGCCAAGAGAGAGCTTGCTCTCCCTGTCTTTGAGTACTGTTTTCACTGTCCTGGTTACCTCTTGGCTAACATTCTCTTCAGAGCTGCAGTGAAAGCAGGAACCACGTGGAGAAGGCACCCACACTGAAAGTGCCTGGAGGGAACATTGGGGCTTCTTCTCAGTGTCTCTGACATAGGGTTTCACTGTCCCGGGAAAGTCTCTCCTAACACCCTGCAGAGCGCTGTGCCCAATATACAGAAACGTCTTGCGGTATCTCCTACAGGGAAAGTGCCAGGAGGGAATTGTCGAGCTTGTTCTCAGTGTCTCTGAGAATTGCTCTGATTATCTGTGTGACCTCTTTGCTAAGACTCTCCAGAGAGCCGTCCTCAAAACAAACACACATCTAGACATATCTCCCACATTGATCGCAGTGTCTCCAGAAACGGCATTCAAGGAGCCAGGACCTTTTCTCCCTACACTGTCCATTGAGTTGTCCTCAAAACCAATATACATCCTGCTGTATCTCCCACATGGAAAGTGCCAGGAGGGAGAAGTGGGGATTATATTTAGACTTTCTCGGAACTGCTTCAAATCAACTAGATATCTTTGTGCTGTAAATCGCCCAACAGCCAAACGCAAAAGCAGCAAACATCTCGCTGTATGTCCCACATCCAAAGTGCCAAGAGAGAGCTTGCTCTCCCTGTCTTTGAGTACTGTTTTCACTGTCCCGGTTACCTCTTTGCTAACATTCTCTTCAGAGCTGCAGTGAAAGCAGGAACCACGTGGAGAAGGCACCCACACTGAAAGTGCCTGGAGGGAACATTGGGGCTTCTTCTCAGTGTCTCTGACATAGGGTTTCACTGTCCCGGGAAAGTCTCTGCTAACACCGTGCAGAGCGCTGTGCCCAATATACAGAAACGTCTTGCGGTATCTCCTACAGGGAAAGTGCCAGGAGGGAATTGTCGAGCTTGTTCTCAGTGTCTCTGAGAATTGCTCTGATTTTCCCTGTGACCTCTTTGCTAAGACTCTCCAGAGAGCCGTCCTCAAAACCAACACACATCTTAACATATCTCCCACATTGATCGCAGTGTCTCCAGAAACGGCATTCAAGGAGCCAGGACCTTTTCTCCCTACACTGGCCATTGAGTTGTCCTCAAAACCAATATACATCCTGCTGTATCTCCCACATGGAAAGTGCCAGGAGGGAGAAGTGGGGATTATGTTTAGACTTTCTCGGAACTGCTTCAAATCAACTAGATATCTTTGTGCTGTAAATCGCCCAACAGCCAAACGCAAAAGCAGCAAACATCTCGCTGTATGTCCCACATCGAAAGTGCCAAGAGAGAGCTTGCTCTCCCTGTCTTTGAGTACTGTTTTCACTGTCCCGGTTACCTCTTGGCTAACATTCTCTTCAGAGCTGCAGTGAAAGCAGGAACCACGTGGAGAAGGCACCCACACTGAAAGTGCCTGGAGGGAACATTGGGGCTTCTTCTCAGTGTCTCTGACATAGGGTTTCACTGTCCCGGGAAAGTCTCTGCTAACACCGTGCAGAGCGCTGTGCCCAATATACAGAAACGTCTTGCGGTATCTCCTACAGGGAAAGTGCCAGGAGGGAATTGTCGAGCTTGTTCTCAGTGTCTCTGAGAATTGCTCTGATTATCTGTGTGACCTCTTTGCTAAGACTCTCCAGAGAGCCGTCCTCAAAACAAACACACATCTAGACATATCTCCCACATTGATCGCAGTGTCTCCAGAAACGGCATTCAAGGAGCCAGGACCTTTTCTCCCTACACTGTCCATTGAGTTGTCCTCAAAACCAATATACATCCTGCTGTATCTCCCACATGGAAAGTGCCAGGAGGGAGAAGTGGGGATTATATTTAGACTTTCTCGGAACTGCTTCAAATCAACTAGATATCTTTGTGCTGTAAATCGCCCAACAGCCAAACGCAAAAGCAGCAAACATCTCGCTGTATGTCCCACATCCAAAGTGCCAAGAGAGAGCTTGCTCTCCCTGTCTTTGAGTACTGTTTTCACTGTCCCGGTTACCTCTTGGCTAACATTCTCTTCAGAGCTGCAGTGAAAGCAGGAACCACGTGGAGAAGGCACCCACACTGAAAGTGCCTGGAGGGAACATTGGGGCTTCTTCTCAGTGTCTCTGACATAGGGTTTCACTGTCCCGGGAAAGTCTCTGCTAACACCCTGCAGAGCGCTGTGCCCAATATACAGAAACGTCTTGCGGTATCTCCTACAGGGAAAGTGCCAGGAGGGAATTGTCGAGCTTGTTCTCAGTGTCTCTGAGAATTGCTCTGATTATCTCTGTGACCTCTTTGCTAAGACTCTCCAGAGAGCCGTCCTCAAAACCAACACACATCTTGACATATCTCCCACATTGATCGCAGTGTCTCCAGAAACGGCATTCAAGGAGCCAGGACCTTTTCTCCCTACACTGTCCATTGAGTTGTCCTCAAAACCAATATACATCCTGCTATATCTCCCACATGGAAAGTGCCAGGAGGGAGAAGTGGCGATTATGTTTAGACTTTCTCGGAACTGCTTCAAATCAACTAGATATCTTTGTGCTGTAAATCGCCCAACAGCCAAACGCAAAAGCAGCAAACATCTCGCTGTATGTCCCACATCCAAAGTGCCAAGAGAGAGCTTGCTCTCCCTGTCTTTGAGTACTGTTTTCACTGTCCCGGTTACCTCTTTGCTAACATTCTCTTCAGAGCTGCAGTGAAAGCAGGAACCACGTGGAGAAGGCACCCACACTGAAAGTGCCTGGAGGGAACATTGGGGCTTCTTCTCAGTGTCTCTGACATAGGGTTTCACTGTCCCGGGAAAGTCTCTGCTAACACCGTGCAGAGCGCTGTGCCCAATATACAGAAACGTCTTGCGGTATCTCCTACAGGGAAAGTGCCAGGAGGGAATTGTCGAGCTTGTTCTCAGTGTCTCTGAGAATTGCTCTGATTATCCCTGTGACCTCTTTGCTAAGACTCTCCAGAGAGCCGTCCTCAAAACCAACACACATCTTGACATATCTCCCACATTGATCGCAGTGTCTCCAGAAACGGCATTCAAGGAGCCAGGACCTTTTCTCCCTACACTGTCCATTGAGTTGTCCTCAAAACCAATATACATCCTGCTGTATCTCCCACATGGAAAGTGCCGGGGGGGAGAAGTGGGGATTATGTTTAGACTTTCTCGGAACTGCTTCAAATCAACTAGATATCTTTGTGCTGTAAATCTCCCAACAGCCAAACGCAAAAGCAGCAAACATCTCGCTGTCTGTCCCACATCCAAAGTGCCAAGAGAGAGCTTGCTCTCCCTGTCTTTGAGTACTGTTTTCACTGTCCCGGTTACCTCTTTGCTAACATTCTCTTCAGAGCTGCAGTGAAAGCAGGAACCACGTGGAGAAGGCACCCACACTGAAAGTGCCTGGAGGGAACACTGGGGCTTCTTCTCAGTGTCTCTGACATAGGGTTTCACTGTCCCGGGAAAGTCTCTGCTAACACCGTGCAGAGCGCTATGCCCAATATACAGAAACGTCTTGCGGTATCTCCTACAGGGAAAGTGCCAGGAGGGAATTGTGGAGCTTGTTCTCAGTGTCTCTGAGAATTGCTCTGATTATCTGTGTGACCTCTTTGCTAAGACTCTCCAGAGAGCCGTCCTCAAAACCAACACACATCTTGACATATCTCCCACATTGATCGCAGTGTCTCCAGAAACGGCATTCAAGGAGCCAGGACCTTTTCTCCCTACACTGTCCATTGAGTTGTCCTCAAAACCAATATACATCCTGCTATATCTCCCACATGGAAAGTGCCAGGAGGGAGAAGTGGGGATTATGTTTAGACTTTCTCGGAACTGCTTCAAATCAACTAGATATCTTTGTGCTGTAAATCGCCCAACAGCCAAACGCAAAAGCAGCAAACATCTCGCTGTATGTCCCACATCCAAAGTGCCAAGAGAGAGCTTGCTCTCCCTGTCTTTGAGTACTGTTTTCACTGTCCAGGTTACCTCTTTGTTAACATTCTCTTCAGAGCTGCAGTGAAAGCAGGAACCACGTGGAGAAGGCACCCACACTGAAAGTGCCTGGAGGGAACATTGGGGCTTCTTCTCAGTGTCTCTGACATAGGGTTTCACTGTCCCGGGAAAGTCTCTGCTAACACCCTGCAGAGCGCTGTGCCCAATATACAGAAACGTCTTGCGGTATCTCCTACAGGGAAAGTGCCAGGAGGGAATTGTCGAGCTTGTTCTCAGTGTCTCTGAGAATTGCTCTGATTATCCCTGTGACCTCTTTGCTAAGACTCTCCAGAGAGCCGTCCTCAAAACCAACACACATCTTGACATATCTCCCACATTGATCGCAGTGTCTCCAGAAACGGCATTCAAGGAGCCAGGACCTTTTCTCCCTACACTGTCCATTGAGTTGTCCTCAAAACCAATATACATCCTGCTGTATCTCCCACGTGGAAAGTGCCAGGAGGGAGAAGTGGGGATTATGTTTAGACTTTCTCGGAACTGCTTCAAATCAACTAGATATCTTTGTGCTGTAAATCTCCCAACAGCCAAACGCAAAAGCAGCAAACATCTCGCTGTATGTCCCACATCCAAAGTGCCAAGAGAGAGCTTGCTCTCCCTGTCTTTGAGTACTGTTTTCACTGTCCTGGTTACCTCTTGGCTAACATTCTCTTCAGAGCTGCAGTGAAAGCAGGAACCACGTGGAGAAGGCACCCACACTGAAAGTGCCTGGAGGGAACATTGGGGCTTCTTCTCAGTGTCTCTGACATAGGGTTTCACTGTCCCGGGAAAGTCTCTCCTAACACCCTGCAGAGCGCTGTGCCCAATATACAGAAACGTCTTGCGGTATCTCCTACAGGGAAAGTGCCAGGAGGGAATTGTCGAGCTTGTTCTCAGTGTCTCTGAGAATTGCTCTGATTATCTGTGTGACCTCTTTGCTAAGACTCTCCAGAGAGCCGTCCTCAAAACAAACACACATCTAGACATATCTCCCACATTGATCGCAGTGTCTCCAGAAACGGCATTCAAGGAGCCAGGACCTTTTCTCCCTACACTGTCCATTGAGTTGTCCTCAAAACCAATATACATCCTGCTGTATCTCCCACATGGAAAGTGCCAAGAGGGAGAAGTGGGGATTATATTTAGACTTTCTCGGAACTGCTTCAAATCAACTAGATATCTTTGTGCTGTAAATCGCCCAACAGCCAAACGCAAAAGCAGCAAACATCTCGCTGTATGTCCCACATCCAAAGTGCCAAGAGAGAGCTTGCTCTCCCTGTCTTTGAGTACTGTTTTCACTGTCCTGGTTACCTCTTGGCTAACATTCTCTTCAGAGCTGCAGTGAAAGCAGGAACCACGTGGAGAAGGCACCCACACTGAAAGTGCCTGGAGGGAACATTGGGGCTTCTTCTCAGTGTCTCTGACATAGGGTTTCACTGTCCCGGGAAAGTCTCTGCTAACACCCTGCAGAGCGCTGTGCCCAATATACAGAAACGTCTTGCGGTATCTCCTACAGGGAAAGTGCCAGGAGGGAATTGTCGAGCTTGTTCTCAGTGTCTCTGAGAATTGCTCTGATTATCTGTGTGACCTCTTTGCTAAGACTCTCCAGAGAGCCGTCCTCAAAACCAACACACATCTTGACATATCTCCCACATTGATCGCAGTGTCTCCAGAAACGGCATTCAAGGAGCCAGGACCTTTTCTCCCTACACTGTCCATTGAGTTGTCCTCAAAACCAATATACATCCTGCTGTATCTCCCACATGGAAAGTGCCAGGAGGGAGAAGTGGCGATTATGTTTAGACTTTCTCGGAACTGCTTCAAATCAACTAGATATCTTTGTGCTGTAAATCTCCCAACAGCCAAACGCAAAAGCAGCAAACATCTCGCTGTATGTCCCACATCCAAAGTGCCAAGAGAGAGCTTGCTCTCCCTGTCTTTGAGTACTGTTTTCACTGTCCCGGTTACCTCTTGGCTAACATTCTCTTCAGAGCTGCAGTGAAAGCAGGAACCACGTGGAGAAGGCACCCACACTGAAAGTGCCTGGAGGGAACATTGGGGCTTCTTCTCAGTGTCTCTGACATAGGGTTTCACTGTCCCGGGAAAGTCTCTGCTAACACCCTGCAGAGCGCTGTGCCCAATATACAGAAACGTCTTGCGGTATCTCCTACAGGGAAAGTGCCAGGAGGGAATTGTCGAGCTTGTTCTCAGTGTCTCTGAGAATTGCTCTGATTATCCCTGTGACCTCTTTGCTAAGACTCTCCAGAGAGCCGTCCTCAAAACCAACACACATCTTGACATATCTCCCACATTGATCGCAGTGTCTCCAGAAACGGCATTCAAGGAGCCAGGACCTTTTCTCCCTACACTGTCCATTGAGTTGTCCTCAAAACCAATATACATCCTGCTGTATCTCCCACATGGAAAGTGCCGGGAGGGAGAAGTGGGGATTATGTTTAGACTTTCTCGGAACTGCTTCAAATCAACTAGATATCTTTGTGCTGTAAATCTCCCAACAGCCAAACGCAAAAGCAGCAAACATCTCGCTGTCTGTCCCACATCCAAAGTGCCAAGAGAGAGCTTGCTCTCCCTGTCTTTGAGTACTGTTTTCACTGTCCCGGTTACCTCTTTGCTAACATTCTCTTCAGAGCTGCAGTGAAAGCAGGAACCACGTGGAGAAGGCACCCACACTGAAAGTGCCTGGAGGGAACACTGGGGCTTCTTCTCAGTGTCTCTGACATAGGGTTTCACTGTCCCGGGAAAGTCTCTGCTAACACCGTGCAGAGCGCTATGCCCAATATACAGAAACGTCTTGCGGTATCTCCTACAGGGAAAGTGCCAGGAGGGAATTGTGGAGCTTGTTCTCAGTGTCTCTGAGAATTGCTCTGATTATCTGTGTGACCTCTTTGCTAAGACTCTCCAGAGAGCCGTCCTCAAAACCAACACACATCTTGACATATCTCCCACATTGATCGCAGTGTCTCCAGAAACGGCATTCAAGGAGCCAGGACCTTTTCTCCCTACACTGTCCATTGAGTTGTCCTCAAAACCAATATACATCCTGCTATATCTCCCACATGGAAAGTGCCAGGAGGGAGAAGTGGGGATTATGTTTAGACTTTCTCGGAACTGCTTCAAATCAACTAGATATCTTTGTGCTGTAAATCGCCCAACAGCCAAACGCAAAAGCAGCAAACATCTCGCTGTATGTCCCACATCCAAAGTGCCAAGAGAGAGCTTGCTCTCCCTGTCTTTGAGTACTGTTTTCACTGTCCAGGTTACCTCTTTGTTAACATTCTCTTCAGAGCTGCAGTGAAAGCAGGAACCACGTGGAGAAGGCACCCACACTGAAAGTGCCTGGAGGGAACATTGGGGCTTCTTCTCAGTGTCTCTGACATAGGGTTTCACTGTCCCGGGAAAGTCTCTGCTAACACCCTGCAGAGCGCTGTGCCCAATATACAGAAACGTCTTGCGGTATCTCCTACAGGGAAAGTGCCAGGAGGGAATTGTCGAGCTTGTTCTCAGTGTCTCTGAGAATTGCTCTGATTATCTGTGTGACCTCTTTGCTAAGACTCTCCAGAGAGCCGTCCTCAAAACAAACACACATCTAGACATATCTCCCACATTGATCGCAGTGTCTCCAGAAACGGCATTCAAGGAGCCAGGACCTTTTCTCCCTACACTGTCCATTGAGTTGTCCTCAAAACCAATATACATCCTGCTATATCTCCCACGTGGAAAGTGCCAGGAGGGAGAAGTGGGGATTATGTTTAGACTTTCTCGGAACTGCTTCAAATCAACTAGATATCTTTGTGCTGTAAATCTCCCAACAGCCAAACGCAAAGGCAGCAAACATCTCGCTGTATGTCCCACATCCAAAGTGCCAAGAGAGAGCTTGCTCTCCCTGTCTTTGAGTACTGTTTTCACTGTCCCGGTTACCTCTTTGTTAACATTCTCTTCAGAGCTGCAGTGAAAGCAGGAACCACGTGGAGAAGGCACCCACACTGAAAGTGCCTGGAGGGAACATTGGGGCTTCTTCTCAGTGTCTCTGACATAGGGTTTCACTGTCCCGGGAAAGTCTCTGCTAACACCGTGCAGAGCGCTGTGCCCAATATACAGAAACATCTTGCGGTATCTCCTACAGGGAAAGTGCCAGGAGGGAATTGTCGAGCTTGTTCTCAGTGTCTCTGAGAATTGCTCTGATTATCCCTGTGACCTCTTTGCTAAGACTCTCCAGAGAGCCGTCCTCAAAACAAACACACATCTTGACATATCTCCCACATTGATCGCAGTGTCTCCAGAAACGGCATTCAAGGAGCCAGGACCTTTTCTCCCTACACTGTCCATTGAGTTGTCCTCAAAACCAATATACATCCTGCTATATCTCCCACGTGGAAAGTGCCAGGAGGGAGAAGTGGGGATTATGTTTAGACTTTCTCGGAACTGCTTCAAATCAACTAGATATCTTTGTGCTGTAAATCGCCCAACAGCCAAACGCAAAGGCAGCAAACATCTCGCTGTATGTCCCACATCCAAAGTGCCAAGAGAGAGCTTGCTCTCCCTGTCTTTGAGTACTGTTTTCACTGTCCCGGTTACCTCTTTGCTAACATTCTCTTCAGAGCTGCAGTGAAAGCAGGAACCACGTGGAGAAGGCACCCACACTGAAAGTGCCTGGAGGGAACATTGGGGCTTCTTCTCAGTGTCTCTGACATAGGGTTTCACTGTCCCGGGAAAGTCTCTGCTAACACCCTGCAGAGCGCTGTGCCCAATATACAGAAACGTCTTGCGGTATCTCCTACAGGGAAAGTGCCAGGAGGGAATTGTCGAGCTTGTTCTCAGTGTCTCTGAGAATTGCTCTGATTATCTGTGTGACCTCTTTGCTAAGACTCTCCAGAGAGCCGTCCTCAAAACCAACACACATCTTGACATATCTCCCACATTGATCGCAGTGTCTCCAGAAACGGCATTCAAGGAGCCAGGACCTTTTCTCCCTACACTGTCCATTGAGTTGTCCTCAAAACCAATATACATCCTGCTGTATCTCCCACATGGAAAGTGCCAGGAGGGAGAAGTGGGGATTATGTTTAGACTTTCTCGGAACTGCTTCAAATCAACTAGATATCTTTGTGCTGTAAATCTCCCAACAGCCAAACGCAAAAGCAGCAAACATCTCGCTGTATGTCCCACATCCAAAGTGCCAAGAGAGAGCTTGCTCTCCCTGTCTTTGAGTACTGTTTTCACTGTCCCGGTTACCTCTTTGCTAACATTCTCTTCAGAGCTGCAGTGAAAGCAGGAACCACGTGGAGAAGGCACCCACACTGAAAGTGCCTGGAGGGAACATTGGGGCTTCTTCTCAGTGTCTCTGACATAGGGTTTCACTGTCCCGGGAAAGTCTCTGCTAACACCCTGCAGAGCGCTGTGCCCAATATACAGAAACGTCTTGCGGTATCTCCTACAGGGAAAGTGCCAGGAGGGAATTGTGGAGCTTGTTCTCAGTGTCTCTGAGAATTGCTCTGATTATCTGTGTGACCTCTTTGCTAAGACTCTCCAGAGAGCCGTCCTCAAAACAAACACACATCTTGACATATCTCCCACATTGATCGCAGTGTCTCCAGAAACGGCATTCAAGGAGCCAGGAACTTTTCTCCCTACACTGTCCATTGAGTTGTCCTCAAAACCAATATACATCCTGCTGTATCTCCCACGTGGAAAGTGCCAGGAGGGAGAAGTGGGGATTATGTTTAGACTTTCTCGGAACTGCTTCAAATCAACTAGATATCTTTGTGCTGTAAATCTCCCAACAGCCAAACGCAAAAGCAGCAAACATCTCGCTGTATGTCCCACATCCAAAGTGCCAAGAGAGAGCTTGCTCTCCCTGTCTTTGAGTACTGTTTTCACTGTCCCGGTTACCTCTTGGCTAACATTCTCTTCAGAGCTGCAGTGAAAGCAGGAACCACGTGGAGAAGGCACCCACACTGAAAGTGCCTGGAGGGAACATTGGGGCTTCTTCTCAGTGTCTCTGACATAGGGTTTCACTGTCCCGGGAAAGTCTCTGCTAACACCGTGCAGAGCGCTGTGCCCAATATACAGAAACGTCTTGCGGTATCTCCTACAGGGAAAGTGCCAGGAGGGAATTGTGGAGCTTGTTCTCAGCGTCTCTGAGAATTGCTCTGATTATCTGTGTGACCTCTTTGCTAAGACTCTCCAGAGAGCCGTCCTCAAAACAAACACACATCTTGACATATCTCCCACATTGATCGCAGTGTCTCCAGAAACGGCATTCAAGGAGCCAGGACCTTTTCTCCCTACACTGTCCATTGAGTTGTCCTCAAAACCAATATACATCCTGCTATATCTCCCACGTGGAAAGTGCCAGGAGGGAGAAGTGGGGATTATGTTTAGACTTTCTCGGAACTGCTTCAAATCAACTAGATATCTTTGTGCTGTAAATCTCCCAACAGCCAAACGCAAAAGCAGCAAACATCTCGCTGTATGTCCCACATCCAAAGTGCCAAGAGAGAGCTTGCTCTCCCTGTCTTTGAGTACTGTTTTCACTGTCCCGGTTACCTCTTTGCTAACATTCTCTTCAGAGCTGCAGTGAAAGCAGGAACCACGTGGAGAAGGCACCCACACTGAAAGTGCCTGGAGGGAACATTGGGGCTTCTTCTCAGTGTCTCTGACATAGGGTTTCACTGTCCCGGGAAAGTCTCTGCTAACACCGTGCAGAGCGCTGTGCCCAATATACAGAAACGTCTTGCGGTATCTCCTACAGGGAAAGTGCCAGGAGGGAATTGTGGAGCTTGTTCTCAGTGTCTCTGAGAATTGCTCTGATTATCTGTGTGACCTCTTTGCTAAGACTCTCCAGAGAGCCGTCCTCAAAACAAACACACATCTTGACATATCTCCCACATTGATCGCAGTGTCTCCAGAAACGGCATTCAAGGAGCCAGGACCTTTTCTCCCTACACTGTCCATTGAGTTGTCCTCAAAACCAATATACATCCTGCTGTATCTCCCACGTGGAAAGTGCCAGGAGGGAGAAGTGGGGATTATGTTTAGACTTTCTCGGAACTGCTTCAAATCAACTAGATATCTTTGTGCTGTAAATCTCCCAACAGCCAAACGCAAAAGCAGCAAACATCTCGCTGTATGTCCCACATCCAAAGTGCCAAGAGAGAGCTTGCTCTCCCTGTCTTTGAGTACTGTTTTCACTGTCCCGGTTACCTCTTTGCTAACATTCTCTTCAGAGCTGCAGTGAAAGCAGGAACCACGTGGAGAAGGCACCCACACTGAAAGTGCCTGGAGGGAACATTGGGGCTTCTTCTCAGTGTCTCTGACATAGGGTTTCACTGTCCCGGGAAAGTCTCTGCTAACACCCTGCAGAGCGCTGTGCCCAATATACAGAAACGTCTTGCGGTATCTCCTACAGGGAAAGTGCCAGGAGGGAATTGTGGAGCTTGTTCTCAGTGTCTCTGAGAATTGCTCTGATTATCTGTGTGACCTCTTTGCTAAGACTCTCCAGAGAGCCGTCCTCAAAACAAACACACATCTTGACATATCTCCCACATTGATCGCAGTGTCTCCAGAAACGGCATTCAAGGAGCCAGGAACTTTTCTCCCTACACTGTCCATTGAGTTGTCCTCAAAACCAATATACATCCTGCTGTATCTCCCACGTGGAAAGTGCCAGGAGGGAGAAGTGGGGATTATGTTTAGACTTTCTCGGAACTGCTTCAAATCAACTAGATATCTTTGTGCTGTAAATCTCCCAACAGCCAAACGCAAAAGCAGCAAACATCTCACTGTATGTCCCACATCCAAAGTGCCAAGAGAGAGCTTGCTCTCCCTGTCTTTGAGTACTGTTTTCACTGTCCCGGTTACCTCTTGGCTAACATTCTCTTCAGAGCTGCAGTGAAAGCAGGAACCACGTGGAGAAGGCACCCACACTGAAAGTGCCTGGAGGGAACATTGGGGCTTCTTCTCAGTGTCTCTGACATAGGGTTTCACTGTCCCGGGAAAGTCTCTGCTAACACCGTGCAGAGCGCTGTGCCCAATATACAGAAACGTCTTGCGGTATCTCCTACAGGGAAAGTGCCAGGAGGGAATTGTGGAGCTTGTTCTCAGCGTCTCTGAGAATTGCTCTGATTATCTGTGTGACCTCTTTGCTAAGACTCTCCAGAGAGCCGTCCTCAAAACAAACACACATCTTGACATATCTCCCACATTGATCGCAGTGTCTCCAGAAACGGCATTCAAGGAGCCAGGACCTTTTCTCCCTACACTGTCCATTGAGTTGTCCTCAAAACCAATATACATCCTGCTATATCTCCCACGTGGAAAGTGCCAGGAGGGAGAAGTGGGGATTATGTTTAGACTTTCTCGGAACTGCTTCAAATCAACTAGATATCTTTGTGCTGTAAATCGCCCAACAGCCAAACGCAAAAGCAGCAAACATCTCGCTGTATGTCCCACATCCAAAGTGCCAAGAGAGAGCTTGCTCTCCCTGTCTTTGAGTACTGTTTTCACTGTCCCGGTTACCTCTTTGCTAACATTCTCTTCAGAGCTGCAGTGAAAGCAGGAACCACGTGGAGAAGGCACCCACACTGAAAGTGCCTGGAGGGAACATTGGGGCTTCTTCTCAGTGTCTCTGACATAGGGTTTCACTGTCCCGGGAAAGTCTCTGCTAACACCCTGCAGAGCGCTGTGCCCAATATACAGAAACGTCTTGCGGTATCTCCTACAGGGAAAGTGCCAGGAGGGAATTGTGGAGCTTGTTCTCAGTGTCTCTGAGAATTGCTCTGATTATCTGTGTGACCTCTTTGCTAAGACTCTCCAGAGAGTCGTCCTCAAAACCAACACACATCTTGACATATCTCCCACATTGATCGCAGTGTCTCCAGAAACGGCATTCAAGGAGCCAGGACCTTTTCTCCCTACACTGTCCATTGAGTTGTCCTCAAAACCAATATACATCCTGCTGTATCTCCCACATGGAAAGTGCCAGGAGGGAGAAGTGGGGATTATGTTTAGACTTTCTCGGAACTGCTTCAAATCAACTAGATATCTTTGTGCTGTAAATCTCCCAACAGCCAAACGCAAAAGCAGCAAACATCTCGCTGTATGTCCCACATCCAAAGTGCCAAGAGAGAGCTTGCTCTCCCTGTCTTTGAGTACTGTTTTCACTGTCCCGGTTACCTCTTTGCTAACATTCTCTTCAGAGCTGCAGTGAAAGCAGGAACCACGTGGAGAAGGCACCCACACTGAAAGTGCCTGGAGGGAACATTGGGGCTTCTTCTCAGTGTCTCTGACATAGGGTTTCACTGTCCCGGGAAAGTCTCTGCTAACACCGTGCAGAGCGCTGTGCCCAATATACAGAAACGTCTTGCGGTATCTCCTACAGGGAAAGTGCCAGGAGGGAATTGTGGAGCTTGTTCTCAGTGTCTCTGAGAATTGCTCTGATTATCTGTGTGACCTCTTTGCTAAGACTCTCCGGAGAGCCGTCCTCAAAACAAACACACATCTTGACATATCTCCCACATTGATCGCAGTGTCTCCAGAAATGGCATTCAAGGAGCCAGGACCTTTTCTCCCTACACTGTCCATTGAGTTGTCCTCAAAACCAATATACATCCTGCTATATCTCCCACGTGGAAAGTGCCAGGAAGGAGAAGTGGGGATTATGTTTAGACTTTCTCGGAACTGCTTCAAATCAACTAGATATCTTTGTGCTGTAAATCTCCCAAAAGCCAAACGCAAAAGCAGCAAACATCTCGCTGTCTGTCCCACATCCAAAGTGCCAAGAGAGAGCTTGCTCTCCCTGTCTTTGAGTACTGTTTTCACTGTCCCGGTTACCTCTTGGCTAACATTCTCTTCAGAGCTGCAGTGAAAGCAGGAACCACGTGGAGAAGGCACCCACACTGAAAGTGCCTGGAGGGAACATTGGGGCTTCTTCTCAGTGTCTCTGACATAGGGTTTCACTGTCCCGGGAAAGTCTCTGCTAACACCCTGCAGAGCGCTGTGCCCAATATACAGAAACGTCTTGCGGTATCTCCTACAGGGAAAGTGCCAGGAGGGAATTGTCGAGCTTGTTCTCAGTGTCTCTGAGAATTGCTCTGATTATCCCTGTGACCTCTTTGCTAAGACTCTCCAGAGAGCCGTCCTCAAAACCAACACACATCTTGACATATCTCCCACATTGATCGCAGTGTCTCCAGAAACGGCATTCAAGGAGCCAGGACCTTTTCTCCCTACACTGTCCATTGAGTTGTCCTCAAAACCAATATACATCCTGCTGTATCTCCCACATGGAAAGTGCCAGGAGGGAGAAGTGGGGATTATGTTTAGACTTTCTCGGAACTGCTTCAAATCAACTAGATATCTTTGTGCTGTAAATCTCCCAACAGCCAAACGCAAAAGCAGCAAACATCTCGCTGTATGTCCCACATCCAAAGTGCCAAGAGAGAGCTTGCTCTCCCTGTCTTTGAGTACTGTTTTCACTGTCCCGGTTACCTCTTGGCTAACATTCTCTTCAGAGCTGCAGTGAAAGCAGGAACCACGTGGAGAAGGCACCCACACTGAAAGTGCCTGGAGGGAACATTGGGGCTTCTTCTCAGTGTCTCTGACATAGGGTTTCACTGTCCCGGGAAAGTCTCTGCTAACACCCTGCAGAGCGCTGTGCCCAATATACAGAAACGTCTTGCGGTATCTCCTACAGGGAAAGTGCCAGGAGGGAATTGTCGAGCTTGTTCTCAGTGTCTCTGAGAATTGCTCTGATTATCTGTGTGACCTCTTTGCTAAGACTCTCCAGAGAGCCGTCCTCAAAACAAACACACATCTAGACATATCTCCCACATTGATCGCAGTGTCTCCAGAAACGGCATTCAAGGAGCCAGGACCTTTTCTCCCTACACTGTCCATTGAGTTGTCCTCAAAACCAATATACATCCTGCTGTATCTCCCACATGGAAAGTGCCAGGAGGGAGAAGTGGGGATTATGTTTAGACTTTCTCGGAACTGCTTCAAATCAACTAGATATCTTTGTGCTGTAAATCTCCCAACAGCCAAACGCAAAAGCAGCAAACATCTCGCTGTATGTCCCACATCCAAAGTGCCAAGAGAGAGCTTGCTCTCCCTGTCTTTGAGTACTGTTTTCACTGTCCCGGTTACCTCTTTGCTAACATTCTCTTCAGAGCTGCAGTGAAAGCAGGAACCACGTGGAGAAGGCACCCACACTGAAAGTGCCTGGAGGGAACATTGGGGCTTCTTCTCAGTGTCTCTGACATAGGGTTTCACTGTCCCGGGAAAGTCTCTGCTAACACCCTGCAGAGCGCTGTGCCCAATATACAGAAACGTCTTGCGGTATCTCCTACAGGGAAAGTGCCAGGAGGGAATTGTGGAGCTTGTTCTCAGTGTCTCTGAGAATTGCTCTGATTATCTGTGTGACCTCTTTGCTAAGACTCTCCAGAGAGCCGTCCTCAAAACAAACACACATCTTGACATATCTCCCACATTGATCGCAGTGTCTCCAGAAACGGCATTCAAGGAGCCAGGAACTTTTCTCCCTACACTGTCCATTGAGTTGTCCTCAAAACCAATATACATCCTGCTGTATCTCCCACGTGGAAAGTGCCAGGAGGGAGAAGTGGGGATTATGTTTAGACTTTCTCGGAACTGCTTCAAATCAACTAGATATCTTTGTGCTGTAAATCTCCCAACAGCCAAACGCAAAAGCAGCAAATATCTCGCTGTATGTCCCACATCCAAAGTGCCAAGAGAGAGCTTGCTCTCCCTGTCTTTGAGTACTGTTTTCACTGTCCCGGTTACCTCTTGGCTAACATTCTCTTCAGAGCTGCAGTGAAAGCAGGAACCACGTGGAGAAGGCACCCACACTGAAAGTGCCTGGAGGGAACATTGGGGCTTCTTCTCAGTGTCTCTGACATAGGGTTTCACTGTCCCGGGAAAGTCTCTGCTAACACCCTGCAGAGCGCTGTGCCCAATATACAGAAACGTCTTGCGGTATCTCCTACAGGGAAAGTGCCAGGAGGGAATTGTCGAGCTTGTTCTCAGTGTCTCTGAGAATTGCTCTGATTATCTGTGTGACCTCTTTGCTAAGACTCTCCAGAGAGCCGTCCTCAAAACAAACACACATCTAGACATATCTCCCACATTGATCGCAGTGTCTCCAGAAACGGCATTCAAGGAGCCAGGACCTTTTCTCCCTACACTGTCCATTGAGTTGTCCTCAAAACCAATATACATCCTGCTGTATCTCCCACGTGGAAAGTGCCAGGAGGGAGAAGTGGGGATTATGTTTAGACTTTCTCGGAACTGCTTCAAATCAACTAGATATCTTTGTGCTGTAAATCTCCCAACAGCCAAACGCAAAAGCAGCAAACATCTCGCTGTATGTCCCACATCCAAAGTGCCAAGAGAGAGCTTGCTCTCCCTGTCTTTGAGTACTGTTTTCACTGTCCCGGTTACCTCTTTGCTAACATTCTCTTCAGAGCTGCAGTGAAAGCAGGAACCACGTGGAGAAGGCACCCACACTGAAAGTGCCTGGAGGGAACATTGGGGCTTCTTCTCAGTGTCTCTGACATAGGGTTTCACTGTCCCGGGAAAGTCTCTGCTAACACCCTGCAGAGCGCTGTGCCCAATATACAGAAACGTCTTGCGGTATCTCCTACAGGGAAAGTGCCAGGAGGGAATTGTGGAGCTTGTTCTCAGTGTCTCTGAGAATTGCTCTGATTATCTGTGTGACCTCTTTGCTAAGACTCTCCAGAGAGCCGTCCTCAAAACAAACACACATCTTGACATATCTCCCACATTGATCGCAGTGTCTCCAGAAACGGCATTCAAGGAGCCAGGAACTTTTCTCCCTACACTGTCCATTGAGTTGTCCTCAAAACCAATATACATCCTGCTGTATCTCCCACGTGGAAAGTGCCAGGAGGGAGAAGTGGGGATTATGTTTAGACTTTCTCGGAACTGCTTCAAATCAACTAGATATCTTTGTGCTGTAAATCTCCCAACAGCCAAACGCAAAAGCAGCAAACATCTCGCTGTATGTCCCACATCCAAAGTGCCAAGAGAGAGCTTGCTCTCCCTGTCTTTGAGTACTGTTTTCACTGTCCCGGTTACCTCTTGGCTAACATTCTCTTCAGAGCTGCAGTGAAAGCAGGAACCACGTGGAGAAGGCACCCACACTGAAAGTGCCTGGAGGGAACATTGGGGCTTCTTCTCAGTGTCTCTGACATAGGGTTTCACTGTCCCGGGAAAGTCTCTGCTAACACCGTGCAGAGCGCTGTGCCCAATATACAGAAACGTCTTGCGGTATCTCCTACAGGGAAAGTGCCAGGAGGGAATTGTGGAGCTTGTTCTCAGCGTCTCTGAGAATTGCTCTGATTATCTGTGTGACCTCTTTGCTAAGACTCTCCAGAGAGCCGTCCTCAAAACAAACACACATCTTGACATATCTCCCACATTGATCGCAGTGTCTCCAGAAACGGCATTCAAGGAGCCAGGACCTTTTCTCCCTACACTGTCCATTGAGTTGTCCTCAAAACCAATATACATCCTGCTATATCTCCCACGTGGAAAGTGCCAGGAGGGAGAAGTGGGGATTATGTTTAGACTTTCTCGGAACTGCTTCAAATCAACTAGATATCTTTGTGCTGTAAATCTCCCAACAGCCAAACGCAAAAGCAGCAAACATCTCGCTGTATGTCCCACATCCAAAGTGCCAAGAGAGAGCTTGCTCTCCCTGTCTTTGAGTACTGTTTTCACTGTCCCGGTTACCTCTTTGCTAACATTCTCTTCAGAGCTGCAGTGAAAGCAGGAACCACGTGGAGAAGGCACCCACACTGAAAGTGCCTGGAGGGAACATTGGGGCTTCTTCTCAGTGTCTCTGACATAGGGTTTCACTGTCCCGGGAAAGTCTCTGCTAACACCCTGCAGAGCGCTGTGCCCAATATACAGAAACGTCTTGCGGTATCTCCTACAGGGAAAGTGCCAGGAGGGAATTGTGGAGCTTGTTCTCAGTGTCTCTGAGAATTGCTCTGATTATCTGTGTGACCTCTTTGCTAAGACTCTCCAGAGAGTCGTCCTCAAAACCAACACACATCTTGACATATCTCCCACATTGATCGCAGTGTCTCCAGAAACGGCATTCAAGGAGCCAGGACCTTTTCTCCCTACACTGTCCATTGAGTTGTCCTCAAAACCAATATACATCCTGCTGTATCTCCCACATGGAAAGTGCCAGGAGGGAGAAGTGGGGATTATGTTTAGACTTTCTCGGAACTGCTTCAAATCAACTAGATATCTTTGTGCTGTAAATCTCCCAACAGCCAAACGCAAAAGCAGCAAACATCTCGCTGTATGTCCCACATCCAAAGTGCCAAGAGAGAGCTTGCTCTCCCTGTCTTTGAGTACTGTTTTCACTGTCCCGGTTACCTCTTTGCTAACATTCTCTTCAGAGCTGCAGTGAAAGCAGGAACCACGTGGAGAAGGCACCCACACTGAAAGTGCCTGGAGGGAACATTGGGGCTTCTTCTCAGTGTCTCTGACATAGGGTTTCACTGTCCCGGGAAAGTCTCTGCTAACACCCTGCAGAGCGCTGTGCCCAATCTACAGAAACGTCTTGCGGTATCTCCTACAGGGAAAGTGCCAGGAGGGAATTGTCGAGCTTGTTCTCAGTGTCTCTGAGAATTGCTCTGATTATCTGTGTGACCTCTTTGCTAAGACTCTCCAGAGAGCCGTCCTCAAAACCAACACACATCTTGACATATCTCCCACATTGATCGCAGTGTCTCCAGAAACGGCATTCAAGGAGCCAGGACCTTTTCTCCCTACACTGTCCATTGAGTTGTCCTCAAAACCAATATACATCCTGCTGTATCTCCCACATGGAAAGTGCCAGGAGGGAGAAGTGGGGATTATGTTTAGACTTTCTCGGAACTGCTTCAAATCAACTAGATATCTTTGTGCTGTAAATCTCCCAACAGCCAAACGCAAAAGCAGCAAACATCTCGCTGTATGTCCCACATCCAAAGTGCCAAGAGAGAGCTTGCTCTCCCTGTCTTTGAGTACTGTTTTCACTGTCCCGGTTACCTCTTGGCTAACATTCTCTTCAGAGCTGCAGTGAAAGCAGGAACCACGTGGAGAAGGCACCCACACTGAAAGTGCCTGGAGGGAACATTGGGGCTTCTTCTCAGTGTCTCTGACATAGGGTTTCACTGTCCCGGGAAAGTCTCTCCTAACACCCTGCAGAGCGCTGTGCCCAATATACAGAAACGTCTTGCGGTATCTCCTACAGGGAAAGTGCCAGGAGGGAATTGTCGAGCTTGTTCTCAGTGTCTCTGAGAATTGCTCTGATTATCTGTGTGACCTCTTTGCTAAGACTCTCCAGAGAGCCGTCCTCAAAACAAACACACATCTAGACATATCTCCCACATTGATCGCAGTGTCTCCAGAAACGGCATTCAAGGAGCCAGGACCTTTTCTCCCTACACTGTCCATTGAGTTGTCCTCAAAACCAATATACATCCTGCTGTATCTCCCACGTGGAAAGTGCCAGGAGGGAGAAGTGGGGATTATGTTTAGACTTTCTCGGAACTGCTTCAAATCAACTAGATATCTTTGTGCTGTAAATCTCCCAACAGCCAAACGCAAAAGCAGCAAACATCTCGCTGTATGTCCCACATCCAAAGTGCCAAGAGAGAGCTTGCTCTCCCTGTCTTTGAGTACTGTTTTCACTGTCCCGGTTACCTCTTTGCTAACATTCTCTTCAGAGCTGCAGTGAAAGCAGGAACCACGTGGAGAAGGCACCCACACTGAAAGTGCCTGGAGGGAACATTGGGGCTTCTTCTCAGTGTCTCTGACATAGGGTTTCACTGTCCCGGGAAAGTCTCTGCTAACACCCTGCAGAGCGCTGTGCCCAATATACAGAAACGTCTTGCGGTATCTCCTACAGGGAAAGTGCCAGGAGGGAATTGTGGAGCTTGTTCTCAGTGTCTCTGAGAATTGCTCTGATTATCTGTGTGACCTCTTTGCTAAGACTCTCCAGAGAGCCGTCCTCAAAACAAACACACATCTTGACATATCTCCCACATTGATCGCAGTGTCTCCAGAAACGGCATTCAAGGAGCCAGGAACTTTTCTCCCTACACTGTCCATTGAGTTGTCCTCAAAACCAATATACATCCTGCTGTATCTCCCACGTGGAAAGTGCCAGGAGGGAGAAGTGGGGATTATGTTTAGACTTTCTCGGAACTGCTTCAAATCAACTAGATATCTTTGTGCTGTAAATCTCCCAACAGCCAAACGCAAAAGCAGCAAACATCTCGCTGTATGTCCCACATCCAAAGTGCCAAGAGAGAGCTTGCTCTCCCTGTCTTTGAGTACTGTTTTCACTGTCCCGGTTACCTCTTGGCTAACATTCTCTTCAGAGCTGCAGTGAAAGCAGGAACCACGTGGAGAAGGCACCCACACTGAAAGTGCCTGGAGGGAACATTGGGGCTTCTTCTCAGTGTCTCTGACATAGGGTTTCACTGTCCCGGGAAAGTCTCTGCTAACACCGTGCAGAGCGCTGTGCCCAATATACAGAAACGTCTTGCGGTATCTCCTACAGGGAAAGTGCCAGGAGGGAATTGTGGAGCTTGTTCTCAGCGTCTCTGAGAATTGCTCTGATTATCTGTGTGACCTCTTTGCTAAGACTCTCCAGAGAGCCGTCCTCAAAACAAACACACATCTTGACATATCTCCCACATTGATCGCAGTGTCTCCAGAAACGGCATTCAAGGAGCCAGGACCTTTTCTCCCTACACTGTCCATTGAGTTGTCCTCAAAACCAATATACATCCTGCTATATCTCCCACGTGGAAAGTGCCAGGAGGGAGAAGTGGGGATTATGTTTAGACTTTCTCGGAACTGCTTCAAATCAACTAGATATCTTTGTGCTGTAAATCTCCCAACAGCCAAACGCAAAAGCAGCAAACATCTCGCTGTATGTCCCACATCCAAAGTGCCAAGAGAGAGCTTGCTCTCCCTGTCTTTGAGTACTGTTTTCACTGTCCCGGTTACCTCTTTGCTAACATTCTCTTCAGAGCTGCAGTGAAAGCAGGAACCACGTGGAGAAGGCACCCACACTGAAAGTGCCTGGAGGGAACATTGGGGCTTCTTCTCAGTGTCTCTGACATAGGGTTTCACTGTCCCGGGAAAGTCTCTGCTAACACCCTGCAGAGCGCTGTGCCCAATATACAGAAACGTCTTGCGGTATCTCCTACAGGGAAAGTGCCAGGAGGGAATTGTGGAGCTTGTTCTCAGTGTCTCTGAGAATTGCTCTGATTATCTGTGTGACCTCTTTGCTAAGACTCTCCAGAGAGTCGTCCTCAAAACCAACACACATCTTGACATATCTCCCACATTGATCGCAGTGTCTCCAGAAACGGCATTCAAGGAGCCAGGACCTTTTCTCCCTACACTGTCCATTGAGTTGTCCTCAAAACCAATATACATCCTGCTGTATCTCCCACATGGAAAGTGCCAGGAGGGAGAAGTGGGGGTTATGTTTAGACTTTCTCGGAACTGCTTCAAATCAACTAGATATCTTTGTGCTGTAAATCTCCCAACAGCCAAACGCAAAAGCAGCAAACATCTCGCTGTATGTCCCACATCCAAAGTGCCAAGAGAGAGCTTGCTCTCCCTGTCTTTGAGTACTGTTTTCACTGTCCCGGTTACCTCTTTGCTAACATTCTCTTCAGAGCTGCAGTGAAAGCAGGAACCACGTGGAGAAGGCACCCACACTGAAAGTGCCTGGAGGGAACATTGGGGCTTCTTCTCAGTGTCTCTGACATAGGGTTTCACTGTCCCGGGAAAGTCTCTGCTAACACCCTGCAGAGCGCTGTGCCCAATCTACAGAAACGTCTTGCGGTATCTCCTACAGGGAAAGTGCCAGGAGGGAATTGTCGAGCTTGTTCTCAGTGTCTCTGAGAATTGCTCTGATTATCCCTGTGACCTCTTTGCTAAGACTCTCCAGAGAGTCGTCCTCAAAACCAACACACATCTTGACATATCTCCCACATTGATCGCAGTGTCTCCAGAAACGGCATTCAAGGAGCCAGGACCTTTTCTCCCTACACTGTCCATTGAGTTGTCCTCAAAACCAATATACATCCTGCTGTATCTCCCACATGGAAAGTGCCAGGAGGGAGAAGTGGGGATTATGTTTAGACTTTCTCGGAACTGCTTCAAATCAACTAGATATCTTTGTGCTGTAAATCTCCCAACAGCCAAACGCAAAAGCAGCAAACATCTCGCTGTATGTCCCACATCCAAAGTGCCAAGAGAGAGCTTGCTCTCCCTGTCTTTGAGTACTGTTTTCACTGTCCCGGTTACCTCTTTGCTAACATTCTCTTCAGAGCTGCAGTGAAAGCAGGAACCACGTGGAGAAGGCACCCACACTGAAAGTGCCTGGAGGGAACATTGGGGCTTCTTCTCAGTGTCTCTGACATAGGGTTTCACTGTCCCGGGAAAGTCTCTGCTAACACCGTGCAGAGCGCTGTGCCCAATATACAGAAACGTCTTGCGGTATCTCCTACAGGGAAAGTGCCAGGAGGGAATTGTCGAGCTTGTTCTCAGTGTCTCTGAGAATTGCTCTGATTATCTGTGTGACCTCTTTGCTAAGACTCTCCAGAGAGCCGTCCTCAAAACAAACACACATCTTGACATATCTCCCACATTGATCGCAGTGTCTCCAGAAACGGCATTCAAGGAGCCAGGACCTTTTCTCCCTACACTGTCCATTGAGTTGTCCTCAAAACCAATATACATCCTGCTGTATCTCCCACGTGGAAAGTGCCAGGAGGGAGAAGTGGGGATTATGTTTAGACTTTCTCGGAACTGCTTCAAATCAACTAGATATCTTTGTGCTGTAAATCTCCCAACAGCCAAACGCAAAAGCAGCAAACATCTCGCTGTATGTCCCACATCCAAAGTGCCAAGAGAGAGCTTGCTCTCCCTGTCTTTGAGTACTGTTTTCACTGTCCCGGTTACCTCTTTGCTAACATTCTCTTCAGAGCTGCAGTGAAAGCAGGAACCACGTGGAGAAGGCACCCACACTGAAAGTGCCTGGAGGGAACATTGGGGCTTCTTCTCAGTGTCTCTGACATAGGGTTTCACTGTCCCGGGAAAGTCTCTGCTAACACCCTGCAGAGCGCTGTGCCCAATATACAGAAACGTCTTGCGGTATCTCCTACAGGGAAAGTGCCAGGAGGGAATTGTGGAGCTTGTTCTCAGTGTCTCTGAGAATTGCTCTGATTATCCCTGTGACCTCTTTGCTAAGACTCTCCAGAGAGCCGTCCTCAAAACAAACACACATCTTGACATATCTCCCACATTGATCGCAGTGTCTCCAGAAACGGCATTCAAGGAGCCAGGACCTTTTCTCCCTACACTGTCCATTGAGTTGTCCTCAAAACCAATATACATCCTGCTGTATCTCCCACGTGGAAAGTGCCAGGAGGGAGAAGTGGGGATTATGTTTAGACTTTCTCGGAACTGCTTCAAATCAACTAGATATCTTTGTGCTGTAAATCTCCCAACAGCCAAACGCAAAAGCAGCAAACATCTCGCTGTATGTCCCACATCCAAAGTGCCAAGAGAGAGCTTGCTCTCCCTGTCTTTGAGTACTGTTTTCACTGTCCCGGTTACCTCTTGGCTAACATTCTCTTCAGAGCTGCAGTGAAAGCAGGAACCACGTGGAGAAGGCACCCACACTGAAAGTGCCTGGAGGGAACATTGGGGCTTCTTCTCAGTGTCTCTGACATAGGGTTTCACTGTCCCGGGAAAGTCTCTGCTAACACCCTGCAGAGCGCTGTGCCCAATATACAGAAACGTCTTGCGGTATCTCCTACAGGGAAAGTGCCAGGAGGGAATTGTGGAGCTTGTTCTCAGTGTCTCTGAGAATTGCTCTGATTATCTGTGTGACCTCTTTGCTAAGACTCTCCAGAGAGCCGTCCTCAAAACAAACACACATCTTGACATATCTCCCACATTGATCGCAGTGTCTCCAGAAACGGCATTCAAGGAGCCAGGAACTTTTCTCCCTACACTGTCCATTGAGTTGTCCTCAAAACCAATATACATCCTGCTGTATCTCCCACGTGGAAAGTGCCAGGAGGGAGAAGTGGGGATTATGTTTAGACTTTCTCGGAACTGCTTCAGATCAACTAGATATCTTTGTGCTGTAAATCTCCCAACAGCCAAACGCAAAAGCAGCAAACATCTCGCTGTATGTCCCACATCCAAAGTGCCAAGAGAGAGCTTGCTCTCCCTGTCTTTGAGTACTGTTTTCACTGTCCCGGTTACCTCTTGGCTAACATTCTCTTCAGAGCTGCAGTGAAAGCAGGAACCACGTGGAGAAGGCACCCACACTGAAAGTGCCTGGAGGGAACATTGGGGCTTCTTCTCAGTGTCTCTGACATAGGGTTTCACTGTCCCGGGAAAGTCTCTGCTAACACCGTGCAGAGCGCTGTGCCCAATATACAGAAACGTCTTGCGGTATCTCCTACAGGGAAAGTGCCAGGAGGGAATTGTGGAGCTTGTTCTCAGCGTCTCTGAGAATTGCTCTGATTATCTGTGTGACCTCTTTGCTAAGACTCTCCAGAGAGCCGTCCTCAAAACAAACACACATCTTGACATATCTCCCACATTGATCGCAGTGTCTCCAGAAACGGCATTCAAGGAGCCAGGACCTTTTCTCCCTACACTGTCCATTGAGTTGTCCTCAAAACCAATATACATCCTGCTATATCTCCCACGTGGAAAGTGCCAGGAGGGAGAAGTGGGGATTATGTTTAGACTTTCTCGGAACTGCTTCAAATCAACTAGATATCTTTGTGCTGTAAATCTCCCAACAGCCAAACGCAAAAGCAGCAAACATCTCGCTGTATGTCCCACATCCAAAGTGCCAAGAGAGAGCTTGCTCTCCCTGTCTTTGAGTACTGTTTTCACTGTCCCGGTTACCTCTTTGCTAACATTCTCTTCAGAGCTGCAGTGAAAGCAGGAACCACGTGGAGAAGGCACCCACACTGAAAGTGCCTGGAGGGAACATTGGGGCTTCTTCTCAGTGTCTCTGACATAGGGTTTCACTGTCCCGGGAAAGTCTCTGCTAACACCCTGCAGAGCGCTGTGCCCAATATACAGAAACGTCTTGCGGTATCTCCTACAGGGAAAGTGCCAGGAGGGAATTGTGGAGCTTGTTCTCAGTGTCTCTGAGAATTGCTCTGATTATCTGTGTGACCTCTTTGCTAAGACTCTCCAGAGAGTCGTCCTCAAAACCAACACACATCTTGACATATCTCCCACATTGATCGCAGTGTCTCCAGAAACGGCATTCAAGGAGCCAGGACCTTTTCTCCCTACACTGTCCATTGAGTTGTCCTCAAAACCAATATACATCCTGCTGTATCTCCCACATGGAAAGTGCCAGGAGGGAGAAGTGGGGATTATGTTTAGACTTTCTCGGAACTGCTTCAAATCAACTAGATATCTTTGTGCTGTAAATCTCCCAACAGCCAAACGCAAAAGCAGCAAACATCTCGCTGTATGTCCCACATCCAAAGTGCCAAGAGAGAGCTTGCTCTCCCTGTCTTTGAGTACTGTTTTCACTGTCCCGGTTACCTCTTGGCTAACATTCTCTTCAGAGCTGCAGTGAAAGCAGGAACCACGTGGAGAAGGCACCCACACTGAAAGTGCCTGGAGGGAACACTGGGGCTTCTTCTCAGTGTCTCTGACATAGGGTTTCACTGTCCCGGGAAAGTCTCTGCTAACACCGTGCAGAGCGCTGTGCCCAACCTACAGAAACGTCTTGCGGTATCTCCTACAGGGAAAGTGCCAGGAGGGAATTGTGGAGCTTGTTCTCAGTGTCTCTGAGAATTGCTCTGATTATCTGTGTGACCTCTTTGCTAAGACTCTCCAGAGAGCCGTCCTCAAAACCAACACACATCTTGACATATCTCCCACATTGATCGCAGTGTCTCCAGAAACGGCATTCAAGGAGCCAGGACCTTTTCTCCCTACACTGTCCATTGAGTTGTCCTCAAAACCAATATACATCCTGCTATATCTCCCACATGGAAAGTGCCAGGAGGGAGAAGTGGGGATTATGTTTAGACTTTCTCGGAACTGCTTCAAATCAACTAGATATCTTTGTGCTGTAAATCGCCCAACAGCCAAACGCAAAAGCAGCAAACATCTCGCTGTATGTCCCACATCCAAAGTGCCAAGAGAGAGCTTGCTCTCCCTGTCTTTGAGTACTGTTTTCACTGTCCAGGTTACCTCTTTGTTAACATTCTCTTCAGAGCTGCAGTGAAAGCAGGAACCACGTGGAGAAGGCACCCACACTGAAAGTGCCTGGAGGGAACATTGGGGCTTCTTCTCAGTGTCTCTGACATAGGGTTTCACTGTCCCGGGAAAGTCTCTGCTAACACCCTGCAGAGCGCTGTGCCCAATATACAGAAACGTCTTGCGGTATCTCCTACAGGGAAAGTGCCAGGAGGGAATTGTCGAGCTTGTTCTCAGTGTCTCTGAGAATTGCTCTGATTATCCCTGTGACCTCTTTGCTAAGACTCTCCAGAGAGCCGTCCTCAAAACCAACACACATCTTGACATATCTCCCACATTGATCGCAGTGTCTCCAGAAACGGCATTCAAGGAGCCAGGACCTTTTCTCCCTACACTGTCCATTGAGTTGTCCTCAAAACCAATATACATCCTGCTGTATCTCCCACATGGAAAGTGCCAGGAGGGAGAAGTGGGGATTATGTTTAGACTTTCTCGGAACTGCTTCAAATCAACTAGATATCTTTGTGCTGTAAATCTCCCAACAGCCAAACGCAAAAGCAGCAAACATCTCGCTGTATGTCCCACATCCAAAGTGCCAAGAGAGAGCTTGCTCTCCCTGTCTTTGAGTACTGTTTTCACTGTCCTGGTTACCTCTTGGCTAACATTCTCTTCAGAGCTGCAGTGAAAGCAGGAACCACGTGGAGAAGGCACCCACACTGAAAGTGCCTGGAGGGAACATTGGGGCTTCTTCTCAGTGTCTCTGACATAGGGTTTCACTGTCCCGGGAAAGTCTCTGCTAACACCCTGCAGAGCGCTGTGCCCAATCTACAGAAACGTCTTGCGGTATCTCCTACAGGGAAAGTGCCAGGAGGGAATTGTCGAGCTTGTTCTCAGTGTCTCTGAGAATTGCTCTGATTATCTGTGTGACCTCTTTGCTAAGACTCTCCAGAGAGCCGTCCTCAAAACCAACACACATCTTGACATATCTCCCACATTGATCGCAGTGTCTCCAGGAACGGCATTCAAGGAGCCAGGACCTTTTCTCCCTACACTGTCCATTGAGTTGTCCTCAAAACCAATATACATCCTGCTGTATCTCCCACATGGAAAGTGCCAGGAGGGAGAAGTGGCGATTATGTTTAGACTTTCTCGGAACTGCTTCAAATCAACTAGATATCTTTGTGCTGTAAATCTCCCAACAGCCAAACGCAAAAGCAGCAAACATCTCGCTGTATGTCCCACATCCAAAGTGCCAAGAGAGAGCTTGCTCTCCCTGTCTTTGAGTACTGTTTTCACTGTCCCGGTTACCTCTTGGCTAACATTCTCTTCAGAGCTGCAGTGAAAGCAGGAACCACGTGGAGAAGGCACCCACACTGAAAGTGCCTGGAGGGAACATTGGGGCTTCTTCTCAGTGTCTCTGACATAGGGTTTCACTGTCCCGGGAAAGTCTCTGCTAACACCCTGCAGAGCGCTGTGCCCAATCTACAGAAACGTCTTGCGGTATCTCCTACAGGGAAAGTGCCAGGAGGGAATTGTCGAGCTTGTTCTCAGTGTCTCTGAGAATTGCTCTGATTATCCCTGTGACCTCTTTGCTAAGACTCTCCAGAGAGTCGTCCTCAAAACCAACACACATCTTGACATATCTCCCACATTGATCGCAGTGTCTCCAGAAACGGCATTCAAGGAGCCAGGACCTTTTCTCCCTACACTGTCCATTGAGTTGTCCTCAAAACCAATATACATCCTGCTGTATCTCCCACATGGAAAGTGCCAGGAGGGAGAAGTGGCGATTATGTTTAGACTTTCTCGGAACTGCTTCAAATCAACTAGATATCTTTGTGCTGTAAATCTCCCAACAGCCAAACGCAAAAGCAGCAAACATCTCGCTGTATGTCCCACATCCAAAGTGCCAAGAGAGAGCTTGCTCTCCCTGTCTTTGAGTACTGTTTTCACTGTCCCGGTTACCTCTTTGCTAACATTCTCTTCAGAGCTGCAGTGAAAGCAGGAACCACGTGGAGAAGGCACCCACACTGAAAGTGCCTGGAGGGAACATTGGGGCTTCTTCTCAGTGTCTCTGACATAGGGTTTCACTGTCCCGGGAAAGTCTCTGCTAACACCCTGCAGAGCGCTGTGCCCAATCTACAGAAACGTCTTGCGGTATCTCCTACAGGGAAAGTGCCAGGAGGGAATTGTCGAGCTTGTTCTCAGTGTCTCTGAGAATTGCTCTGATTATCCCTGTGACCTCTTTGCTAAGACTCTCCAGAGAGTCGTCCTCAAAACCAACACACATCTTGACATATCTCCCACATTGATCGCAGTGTCTCCAGAAACGGCATTCAAGGAGCCAGGACCTTTTCTCCCTACACTGTCCATTGAGTTGTCCTCAAAACCAATATACATCCTGCTGTATCTCCCACATGGAAAGTGCCAGGAGGGAGAAGTGGGGATTATGTTTAGACTTTCTCGGAACTGCTTCAAATCAACTAGATATCTTTGTGCTGTAAATCTCCCAACAGCCAAACGCAAAAGCAGCAAACATCTCGCTGTATGTCCCACATCCAAAGTGCCAAGAGAGAGCTTGCTCTCCCTGTCTTTGAGTACTGTTTTCACTGTCCCGGTTACCTCTTTGCTAACATTCTCTTCAGAGCTGCAGTGAAAGCAGGAACCACGTGGAGAAGGCACCCACACTGAAAGTGCCTGGAGGGAACATTGGGGCTTCTTCTCAGTGTCTCTGACATAGGGTTTCACTGTCCCGGGAAAGTCTCTGCTAACACCGTGCAGAGCGCTGTGCCCAATATACAGAAACGTCTTGCGGTATCTCCTACAGGGAAAGTGCCAGGAGGGAATTGTCGAGCTTGTTCTCAGTGTCTCTGAGAATTGCTCTGATTATCTGTGTGACCTCTTTGCTAAGACTCTCCAGAGAGCCGTCCTCAAAACAAACACACATCTTGACATATCTCCCACATTGATCGCAGTGTCTCCAGAAACGGCATTCAAGGAGCCAGGACCTTTTCTCCCTACACTGTCCATTGAGTTGTCCTCAAAACCAATATACATCCTGCTGTATCTCCCACGTGGAAAGTGCCAGGAGGGAGAAGTGGGGATTATGTTTAGACTTTCTCGGAACTGCTTCAAATCAACTAGATATCTTTGTGCTGTAAATCTCCCAACAGCCAAACGCAAAAGCAGCAAACATCTCGCTGTATGTCCCACATCCAAAGTGCCAAGAGAGAGCTTGCTCTCCCTGTCTTTGAGTACTGTTTTCACTGTCCCGGTTACCTCTTTGCTAACATTCTCTTCAGAGCTGCAGTGAAAGCAGGAACCACGTGGAGAAGGCACCCACACTGAAAGTGCCTGGAGGGAACATTGGGGCTTCTTCTCAGTGTCTCTGACATAGGGTTTCACTGTCCCGGGAAAGTCTCTGCTAACACCCTGCAGAGCGCTGTGCCCAATATACAGAAACGTCTTGCGGTATCTCCTACAGGGAAAGTGCCAGGAGGGAATTGTGGAGCTTGTTCTCAGTGTCTCTGAGAATTGCTCTGATTATCTGTGTGACCTCTTTGCTAAGACTCTCCAGAGAGCCGTCCTCAAAACAAACACACATCTTGACATATCTCCCACATTGATCGCAGTGTCTCCAGAAACGGCATTCAAGGAGCCAGGAACTTTTCTCCCTACACTGTCCATTGAGTTGTCCTCAAAACCAATATACATCCTGCTGTATCTCCCACGTGGAAAGTGCCAGGAGGGAGAAGTGGGGATTATGTTTAGACTTTCTCGGAACTGCTTCAAATCAACTAGATATCTTTGTGCTGTAAATCTCCCAACAGCCAAACGCAAAAGCAGCAAACATCTCACTGTATGTCCCACATCCAAAGTGCCAAGAGAGAGCTTGCTCTCCCTGTCTTTGAGTACTGTTTTCACTGTCCCGGTTACCTCTTGGCTAACATTCTCTTCAGAGCTGCAGTGAAAGCAGGAACCACGTGGAGAAGGCACCCACACTGAAAGTGCCTGGAGGGAACATTGGGGCTTCTTCTCAGTGTCTCTGACATAGGGTTTCACTGTCCCGGGAAAGTCTCTGCTAACACCGTGCAGAGCGCTGTGCCCAATATACAGAAACGTCTTGCGGTATCTCCTACAGGGAAAGTGCCAGGAGGGAATTGTGGAGCTTGTTCTCAGCGTCTCTGAGAATTGCTCTGATTATCTGTGTGACCTCTTTGCTAAGACTCTCCAGAGAGCCGTCCTCAAAACAAACACACATCTTGACATATCTCCCACATTGATCGCAGTGTCTCCAGAAACGGCATTCAAGGAGCCAGGAACTTTTCTCCCTACACTGTCCATTGAGTTGTCCTCAAAACCAATATACATCCTGCTGTATCTCCCACGTGGAAAGTGCCAGGAGGGAGAAGTGGGGATTATGTTTAGACTTTCTCGGAACTGCTTCAAATCAACTAGATATCTTTGTGCTGTAAATCTCCCAACAGCCAAACGCAAAAGCAGCAAACATCTCGCTGTATGTCCCACATCCAAAGTGCCAAGAGAGAGCTTGCTCTCCCTGTCTTTGAGTACTGTTTTCACTGTCCCGGTTACCTCTTGGCTAACATTCTCTTCAGAGCTGCAGTGAAAGCAGGAACCACGTGGAGAAGGCACCCACACTGAAAGTGCCTGGAGGGAACATTGGGGCTTCTTCTCAGTGTCTCTGACATAGGGTTTCACTGTCCCGGGAAAGTCTCTGCTAACACCGTGCAGAGCGCTGTGCCCAATATACAGAAACGTCTTGCGGTATCTCCTACAGGGAAAGTGCCAGGAGGGAATTGTGGAGCTTGTTCTCAGCGTCTCTGAGAATTGCTCTGATTATCTGTGTGACCTCTTTGCTAAGACTCTCCAGAGAGCCGTCCTCAAAACAAACACACATCTTGACATATCTCCCACATTGATCGCAGTGTCTCCAGAAACGGCATTCAAGGAGCCAGGACCTTTTCTCCCTACACTGTCCATTGAGTTGTCCTCAAAACCAATATACATCCTGCTATATCTCCCACGTGGAAAGTGCCAGGAGGGAGAAGTGGGGATTATGTTTAGACTTTCTCGGAACTGCTTCAAATCAACTAGATATCTTTGTGCTGTAAATCTCCCAACAGCCAAACGCAAAAGCAGCAAACATCTCGCTGTATGTCCCACATCCAAAGTGCCAAGAGAGAGCTTGCTCTCCCTGTCTTTGAGTACTGTTTTCACTGTCCCGGTTACCTCTTTGCTAACATTCTCTTCAGAGCTGCAGTGAAAGCAGGAACCACGTGGAGAAGGCACCCACACTGAAAGTGCCTGGAGGGAACATTGGGGCTTCTTCTCAGTGTCTCTGACATAGGGTTTCACTGTCCCGGGAAAGTCTCTGCTAACACCCTGCAGAGCGCTGTGCCCAATATACAGAAACGTCTTGCGGTATCTCCTACAGGGAAAGTGCCAGGAGGGAATTGTGGAGCTTGTTCTCAGTGTCTCTGAGAATTGCTCTGATTATCTGTGTGACCTCTTTGCTAAGACTCTCCAGAGAGTCGTCCTCAAAACCAACACACATCTTGACATATCTCCCACATTGATCGCAGTGTCTCCAGGAACGGCATTCAAGGAGCCAGGACCTTTTCTCCCTACACTGTCCATTGAGTTGTCCTCAAAACCAATATACATCCTGCTGTATCTCCCACATGGAAAGTGCCAGGAGGGAGAAGTGGGGATTATGTTTAGACTTTCTCGGAACTGCTTCAAATCAACTAGATATCTTTGTGCTGTAAATCTCCCAACAGCCAAACGCAAAAGCAGCAAACATCTCGCTGTATGTCCCACATCCAAAGTGCCAAGAGAGAGCTTGCTCTCCCTGTCTTTGAGTACTGTTTTCACTGTCCCGGTTACCTCTTTGCTAACATTCTCTTCAGAGCTGCAGTGAAAGCAGGAACCACGTGGAGAAGGCACCCACACTGAAAGTGCCTGGAGGGAACATTGGGGCTTCTTCTCAGTGTCTCTGACATAGGGTTTCACTGTCCCGGGAAAGTCTCTGCTAACACCGTGCAGAGCGCTGTGCCCAATATACAGAAACGTCTTGCGGTATCTCCTACAGGGAAAGTGCCAGGAGGGAATTGTGGAGCTTGTTCTCAGTGTCTCTGAGAATTGCTCTGATTATCTGTGTGACCTCTTTGCTAAGACTCTCCGGAGAGCCGTCCTCAAAACAAACACACATCTTGACATATCTCCCACATTGATCGCAGTGTCTCCAGAAATGGCATTCAAGGAGCCAGGACCTTTTCTCCCTACACTGTCCATTGAGTTGTCCTCAAAACCAATATACATCCTGCTATATCTCCCACGTGGAAAGTGCCAGGAAGGAGAAGTGGGGATTATGTTTAGACTTTCTCGGAACTGCTTCAAATCAACTAGATATCTTTGTGCTGTAAATCTCCCAAAAGCCAAACGCAAAAGCAGCAAACATCTCGCTGTCTGTCCCACATCCAAAGTGCCAAGAGAGAGCTTGCTCTCCCTGTCTTTGAGTACTGTTTTCACTGTCCCGGTTACCTCTTGGCTAACATTCTCTTCAGAGCTGCAGTGAAAGCAGGAACCACGTGGAGAAGGCACCCACACTGAAAGTGCCTGGAGGGAACATTGGGGCTTCTTCTCAGTGTCTCTGACATAGGGTTTCACTGTCCCGGGAAAGTCTCTGCTAACACCCTGCAGAGCGCTGTGCCCAATCTACAGAAACGTCTTGCGGTATCTCCTACAGGGAAAGTGCCAGGAGGGAATTGTCGAGCTTGTTCTCAGTGTCTCTGAGAATTGCTCTGATTATCTGTGTGACCTCTTTGCTAAGACTCTCCAGAGAGCCGTCCTCAAAACCAACACACATCTTGACATATCTCCCACATTGATCGCAGTGTCTCCAGAAACGGCATTCAAGGAGCCAGGACCTTTTCTCCCTACACTGTCCATTGAGTTGTCCTCAAAACCAATATACATCCTGCTGTATCTCCCACATGGAAAGTGCCAGGAGGGAGAAGTGGGGATTATGTTTAGACTTTCTCGGAACTGCTTCAAATCAACTAGATATCTTTGTGCTGTAAATCTCCCAACAGCCAAACGCAAAAGCAGCAAACATCTCGCTGTATGTCCCACATCCAAAGTGCCAAGAGAGAGCTTGCTCTCCCTGTCTTTGAGTACTGTTTTCACTGTCCCGGTTACCTCTTGGCTAACATTCTCTTCAGAGCTGCAGTGAAAGCAGGAACCACGTGGAGAAGGCACCCACACTGAAAGTGCCTGGAGGGAACATTGGGGCTTCTTCTCAGTGTCTCTGACATAGGGTTTCACTGTCCCGGGAAAGTCTCTGCTAACACCCTGCAGAGCGCTGTGCCCAATATACAGAAACGTCTTGCGGTATCTCCTACAGGGAAAGTGCCAGGAGGGAATTGTCGAGCTTGTTCTCAGTGTCTCTGAGAATTGCTCTGATTATCTGTGTGACCTCTTTGCTAAGACTCTCCAGAGAGCCGTCCTCAAAACAAACACACATCTAGACATATCTCCCACATTGATCGCAGTGTCTCCAGAAACGGCATTCAAGGAGCCAGGACCTTTTCTCCCTACACTGTCCATTGAGTTGTCCTCAAAACCAATATACATCCTGCTGTATCTCCCACGTGGAAAGTGCCAGGAGGGAGAAGTGGGGATTATGTTTAGACTTTCTCGGAACTGCTTCAAATCAACTAGATATCTTTGTGCTGTAAATCTCCCAACAGCCAAACGCAAAAGCAGCAAACATCTCGCTGTATGTCCCACATCCAAAGTGCCAAGAGAGAGCTTGCTCTCCCTGTCTTTGAGTACTGTTTTCACTGTCCCGGTTACCTCTTTGCTAACATTCTCTTCAGAGCTGCAGTGAAAGCAGGAACCACGTGGAGAAGGCACCCACACTGAAAGTGCCTGGAGGGAACATTGGGGCTTCTTCTCAGTGTCTCTGACATAGGGTTTCACTGTCCCGGGAAAGTCTCTGCTAACACCGTGCAGAGCGCTGTGCCCAATATACAGAAACGTCTTGCGGTATCTCCTACAGGGAAAGTGCCAGGAGGGAATTGTGGAGCTTGTTCTCAGCGTCTCTGAGAATTGCTCTGATTATCTGTGTGACCTCTTTGCTAAGACTCTCCAGAGAGCCGTCCTCAAAACAAACACACATCTTGACATATCTCCCACATTGATCGCAGTGTCTCCAGAAACGGCATTCAAGGAGCCAGGAACTTTTCTCCCTACACTGTCCATTGAGTTGTCCTCAAAACCAATATACATCCTGCTGTATCTCCCACGTGGAAAGTGCCAGGAGGGAGAAGTGGGGATTATGTTTAGACTTTCTCGGAACTGCTTCAAATCAACTAGATATCTTTGTGCTGTAAATCTCCCAACAGCCAAACGCAAAAGCAGCAAACATCTCGCTGTATGTCCCACATCCAAAGTGCCAAGAGAGAGCTTGCTCTCCCTGTCTTTGAGTACTGTTTTCACTGTCCCGGTTACCTCTTGGCTAACATTCTCTTCAGAGCTGCAGTGAAAGCAGGAACCACGTGGAGAAGGCACCCACACTGAAAGTGCCTGGAGGGAACATTGGGGCTTCTTCTCAGTGTCTCTGACATAGGGTTTCACTGTCCCGGGAAAGTCTCTGCTAACACCGTGCAGAGCGCTGTGCCCAATATACAGAAACGTCTTGCGGTATCTCCTACAGGGAAAGTGCCAGGAGGGAATTGTGGAGCTTGTTCTCAGCGTCTCTGAGAATTGCTCTGATTATCTGTGTGACCTCTTTGCTAAGACTCTCCAGAGAGCCGTCCTCAAAACAAACACACATCTTGACATATCTCCCACATTGATCGCAGTGTCTCCAGAAACGGCATTCAAGGAGCCAGGACCTTTTCTCCCTACACTGTCCATTGAGTTGTCCTCAAAACCAATATACATCCTGCTATATCTCCCACGTGGAAAGTGCCAGGAGGGAGAAGTGGGGATTATGTTTAGACTTTCTCGGAACTGCTTCAAATCAACTAGATATCTTTGTGCTGTAAATCTCCCAACAGCCAAACGCAAAAGCAGCAAACATCTCGCTGTATGTCCCACATCCAAAGTGCCAAGAGAGAGCTTGCTCTCCCTGTCTTTGAGTACTGTTTTCACTGTCCCGGTTACCTCTTTGCTAACATTCTCTTCAGAGCTGCAGTGAAAGCAGGAACCACGTGGAGAAGGCACCCACACTGAAAGTGCCTGGAGGGAACATTGGGGCTTCTTCTCAGTGTCTCTGACATAGGGTTTCACTGTCCCGGGAAAGTCTCTGCTAACACCCTGCAGAGCGCTGTGCCCAATATACAGAAACGTCTTGCGGTATCTCCTACAGGGAAAGTGCCAGGAGGGAATTGTGGAGCTTGTTCTCAGTGTCTCTGAGAATTGCTCTGATTATCTGTGTGACCTCTTTGCTAAGACTCTCCAGAGAGTCGTCCTCAAAACCAACACACATCTTGACATATCTCCCACATTGATCGCAGTGTCTCCAGAAACGGCATTCAAGGAGCCAGGACCTTTTCTCCCTACACTGTCCATTGAGTTGTCCTCAAAACCAATATACATCCTGCTGTATCTCCCACATGGAAAGTGCCAGGAGGGAGAAGTGGGGATTATGTTTAGACTTTCTCGGAACTGCTTCAAATCAACTAGATATCTTTGTGCTGTAAATCTCCCAACAGCCAAACGCAAAAGCAGCAAACATCTCGCTGTATGTCCCACATCCAAAGTGCCAAGAGAGAGCTTGCTCTCCCTGTCTTTGAGTACTGTTTTCACTGTCCCGGTTACCTCTTTGCTAACATTCTCTTCAGAGCTGCAGTGAAAGCAGGAACCACGTGGAGAAGGCACCCACACTGAAAGTGCCTGGAGGGAACATTGGGGCTTCTTCTCAGTGTCTCTGACATAGGGTTTCACTGTCCCGGGAAAGTCTCTGCTAACACCCTGCAGAGCGCTGTGCCCAATCTACAGAAACGTCTTGCGGTATCTCCTACAGGGAAAGTGCCAGGAGGGAATTGTCGAGCTTGTTCTCAGTGTCTCTGAGAATTGCTCTGATTATCCCTGTGACCTCTTTGCTAAGACTCTCCAGAGAGTCGTCCTCAAAACCAACACACATCTTGACATATCTCCCACATTGATCGCAGTGTCTCCAGAAACGGCATTCAAGGAGCCAGGACCTTTTCTCCCTACACTGTCCATTGAGTTGTCCTCAAAACCAATATACATCCTGCTGTATCTCCCACATGGAAAGTGCCAGGAGGGAGAAGTGGGGATTATGTTTAGACTTTCTCGGAACTGCTTCAAATCAACTAGATATCTTTGTGCTGTAAATCTCCCAACAGCCAAACGCAAAAGCAGCAAACATCTCGCTGTATGTCCCACATCCAAAGTGCCAAGAGAGAGCTTGCTCTCCCTGTCTTTGAGTACTGTTTTCACTGTCCCGGTTACCTCTTTGCTAACATTCTCTTCAGAGCTGCAGTGAAAGCAGGAACCACGTGGAGAAGGCACCCACACTGAAAGTGCCTGGAGGGAACATTGGGGCTTCTTCTCAGTGTCTCTGACATAGGGTTTCACTGTCCCGGGAAAGTCTCTGCTAACACCGTGCAGAGCGCTGTGCCCAATATACAGAAACGTCTTGCGGTATCTCCTACAGGGAAAGTGCCAGGAGGGAATTGTCGAGCTTGTTCTCAGTGTCTCTGAGAATTGCTCTGATTATCTGTGTGACCTCTTTGCTAAGACTCTCCAGAGAGCCGTCCTCAAAACAAACACACATCTTGACATATCTCCCACATTGATCGCAGTGTCTCCAGAAACGGCATTCAAGGAGCCAGGACCTTTTCTCCCTACACTGTCCATTGAGTTGTCCTCAAAACCAATATACATCCTGCTGTATCTCCCACGTGGAAAGTGCCAGGAGGGAGAAGTGGGGATTATGTTTAGACTTTCTCGGAACTGCTTCAAATCAACTAGATATCTTTGTGCTGTAAATCTCCCAACAGCCAAACGCAAAAGCAGCAAACATCTCGCTGTATGTCCCACATCCAAAGTGCCAAGAGAGAGCTTGCTCTCCCTGTCTTTGAGTACTGTTTTCACTGTCCCGGTTACCTCTTGGCTAACATTCTCTTCAGAGCTGCAGTGAAAGCAGGAACCACGTGGAGAAGGCACCCACACTGAAAGTGCCTGGAGGGAACATTGGGGCTTCTTCTCAGTGTCTCTGACATAGGGTTTCACTGTCCCGGGAAAGTCTCTGCTAACACCCTGCAGAGCGCTGTGCCCAATATACAGAAACGTCTTGCGGTATCTCCTACAGGGAAAGTGCCAGGAGGGAATTGTGGAGCTTGTTCTCAGTGTCTCTGAGAATTGCTCTGATTATCTGTGTGACCTCTTTGCTAAGACTCTCCAGAGAGCCGTCCTCAAAACAAACACACATCTTGACATATCTCCCACATTGATCGCAGTGTCTCCAGAAACGGCATTCAAGGAGCCAGGAACTTTTCTCCCTACACTGTCCATTGAGTTGTCCTCAAAACCAATATACATCCTGCTGTATCTCCCACGTGGAAAGTGCCAGGAGGGAGAAGTGGGGATTATGTTTAGACTTTCTCGGAACTGCTTCAAATCAACTAGATATCTTTGTGCTGTAAATCTCCCAACAGCCAAACGCAAAAGCAGCAAACATCTCGCTGTATGTCCCACATCCAAAGTGCCAAGAGAGAGCTTGCTCTCCCTGTCTTTGAGTACTGTTTTCACTGTCCCGGTTACCTCTTGGCTAACATTCTCTTCAGAGCTGCAGTGAAAGCAGGAACCACGTGGAGAAGGCACCCACACTGAAAGTGCCTGGAGGGAACATTGGGGCTTCTTCTCAGTGTCTCTGACATAGGGTTTCACTGTCCCGGGAAAGTCTCTGCTAACACCGTGCAGAGCGCTGTGCCCAATATACAGAAACGTCTTGCGGTATCTCCTACAGGGAAAGTGCCAGGAGGGAATTGTGGAGCTTGTTCTCAGCGTCTCTGAGAATTGCTCTGATTATCTGTGTGACCTCTTTGCTAAGACTCTCCAGAGAGCCGTCCTCAAAACAAACACACATCTTGACATATCTCCCACATTGATCGCAGTGTCTCCAGAAACGGCATTCAAGGAGCCAGGAACTTTTCTCCCTACACTGTCCATTGAGTTGTCCTCAAAACCAATATACATCCTGCTATATCTCCCACGTGGAAAGTGCCAGGAGGGAGAAGTGGGGATTATGTTTAGACTTTCTCGGAACTGCTTCAAATCAACTAGATATCTTTGTGCTGTAAATCTCCCAACAGCCAAACGCAAAAGCAGCAAACATCTCGCTGTATGTCCCACATCCAAAGTGCCAAGAGAGAGCTTGCTCTCCCTGTCTTTGAGTACTGTTTTCACTGTCCCGGTTACCTCTTTGCTAACATTCTCTTCAGAGCTGCAGTGAAAGCAGGAACCACGTGGAGAAGGCACCCACACTGAAAGTGCCTGGAGGGAACATTGGGGCTTCTTCTCAGTGTCTCTGACATAGGGTTTCACTGTCCCGGGAAAGTCTCTGCTAACACCCTGCAGAGCGCTGTGCCCAATATACAGAAACGTCTTGCGGTATCTCCTACAGGGAAAGTGCCAGGAGGGAATTGTGGAGCTTGTTCTCAGTGTCTCTGAGAATTGCTCTGATTATCTGTGTGACCTCTTTGCTAAGACTCTCCAGAGAGTCGTCCTCAAAACCAACACACATCTTGACATATCTCCCACATTGATCGCAGTGTCTCCAGAAACGGCATTCAAGGAGCCAGGACCTTTTCTCCCTACACTGTCCATTGAGTTGTCCTCAAAACCAATATACATCCTGCTGTATCTCCCACATGGAAAGTGCCAGGAGGGAGAAGTGGGGATTATGTTTAGACTTTCTCGGAACTGCTTCAAATCAACTAGATATCTTTGTGCTGTAAATCTCCCAACAGCCAAACGCAAAAGCAGCAAACATCTCGCTGTATGTCCCACATCCAAAGTGCCAAGAGAGAGCTTGCTCTCCCTGTCTTTGAGTACTGTTTTCACTGTCCCGGTTACCTCTTTGCTAACATTCTCTTCAGAGCTGCAGTGAAAGCAGGAACCACGTGGAGAAGGCACCCACACTGAAAGTGCCTGGAGGGAACACTGGGGCTTCTTCTCAGTGTCTCTGACATAGGGTTTCACTGTCCCGGGAAAGTCTCTGCTAACACCGTGCAGAGCGCTATGCCCAATATACAGAAACGTCTTGCGGTATCTCCTACAGGGAAAGTGCCAGGAGGGAATTGTGGAGCTTGTTCTCAGTGTCTCTGAGAATTGCTCTGATTATCTGTGTGACCTCTTTGCTAAGACTCTCCAGAGAGCCGTCCTCAAAACCAACACACATCTTGACATATCTCCCACATTGATCGCAGTGTCTCCAGAAACGGCATTCAAGGAGCCAGGACCTTTTCTCCCTACACTGTCCATTGAGTTGTCCTCAAAACCAATATACATCCTGCTATATCTCCCACATGGAAAGTGCCAGGAGGGAGAAGTGGGGATTATGTTTAGACTTTCTCGGAACTGCTTCAAATCAACTAGATATCTTTGTGCTGTAAATCGCCCAACAGCCAAACGCAAAAGCAGCAAACATCTCGCTGTATGTCCCACATCCAAAGTGCCAAGAGAGAGCTTGCTCTCCCTGTCTTTGAGTACTGTTTTCACTGTCCAGGTTACCTCTTTGTTAACATTCTCTTCAGAGCTGCAGTGAAAGCAGGAACCACGTGGAGAAGGCACCCACACTGAAAGTGCCTGGAGGGAACATTGGGGCTTCTTCTCAGTGTCTCTGACATAGGGTTTCACTGTCCCGGGAAAGTCTCTGCTAACACCCTGCAGAGCGCTGTGCCCAATATACAGAAACGTCTTGCGGTATCTCCTACAGGGAAAGTGCCAGGAGGGAATTGTCGAGCTTGTTCTCAGTGTCTCTGAGAATTGCTCTGATTATCCCTGTGACCTCTTTGCTAAGACTCTCCAGAGAGCCGTCCTCAAAACCAACACACATCTTGACATATCTCCCACATTGATCGCAGTGTCTCCAGAAACGGCATTCAAGGAGCCAGGACCTTTTCTCCCTACACTGTCCATTGAGTTGTCCTCAAAACCAATATACATCCTGCTGTATCTCCCACGTGGAAAGTGCCAGGAGGGAGAAGTGGGGATTATGTTTAGACTTTCTCGGAACTGCTTCAAATCAACTAGATATCTTTGTGCTGTAAATCTCCCAACAGCCAAACGCAAAAGCAGCAAACATCTCGCTGTATGTCCCACATCCAAAGTGCCAAGAGAGAGCTTGCTCTCCCTGTCTTTGAGTACTGTTTTCACTGTCCTGGTTACCTCTTGGCTAACATTCTCTTCAGAGCTGCAGTGAAAGCAGGAACCACGTGGAGAAGGCACCCACACTGAAAGTGCCTGGAGGGAACATTGGGGCTTCTTCTCAGTGTCTCTGACATAGGGTTTCACTGTCCCGGGAAAGTCTCTCCTAACACCCTGCAGAGCGCTGTGCCCAATATACAGAAACGTCTTGCGGTATCTCCTACAGGGAAAGTGCCAGGAGGGAATTGTCGAGCTTGTTCTCAGTGTCTCTGAGAATTGCTCTGATTATCTGTGTGACCTCTTTGCTAAGACTCTCCAGAGAGCCGTCCTCAAAACAAACACACATCTAGACATATCTCCCACATTGATCGCAGTGTCTCCAGAAACGGCATTCAAGGAGCCAGGACCTTTTCTCCCTACACTGTCCATTGAGTTGTCCTCAAAACCAATATACATCCTGCTGTATCTCCCACATGGAAAGTGCCAGGAGGGAGAAGTGGGGATTATATTTAGACTTTCTCGGAACTGCTTCAAATCAACTAGATATCTTTGTGCTGTAAATCGCCCAACAGCCAAACGCAAAAGCAGCAAACATCTCGCTGTATGTCCCACATCCAAAGTGCCAAGAGAGAGCTTGCTCTCCCTGTCTTTGAGTACTGTTTTCACTGTCCCGGTTACCTCTTGGCTAACATTCTCTTCAGAGCTGCAGTGAAAGCAGGAACCACGTGGAGAAGGCACCCACACTGAAAGTGCCTGGAGGGAACATTGGGGCTTCTTCTCAGTGTCTCTGACATAGGGTTTCACTGTCCCGGGAAAGTCTCTGCTAACACCCTGCAGAGCGCTGTGCCCAATATACAGAAACGTCTTGCGGTATCTCCTACAGGGAAAGTGCCAGGAGGGAATTGTCGAGCTTGTTCTCAGTGTCTCTGAGAATTGCTCTGATTATCTGTGTGACCTCTTTGCTAAGACTCTCCAGAGAGCCGTCCTCAAAACCAACACACATCTTGACATATCTCCCACATTGATCGCAGTGTCTCCAGAAACGGCATTCAAGGAGCCAGGACCTTTTCTCCCTACACTGTCCATTGAGTTGTCCTCAAAACCAATATACATCCTGCTGTATCTCCCACATGGAAAGTGCCAGGAGGGAGAAGTGGCGATTATGTTTAGACTTTCTCGGAACTGCTTCAAATCAACTAGATATCTTTGTGCTGTAAATCTCCCAACAGCCAAACGCAAAAGCAGCAAACATCTCGCTGTATGTCCCACATCCAAAGTGCCAAGAGAGAGCTTGCTCTCCCTGTCTTTGAGTACTGTTTTCACTGTCCCGGTTACCTCTTGGCTAACATTCTCTTCAGAGCTGCAGTGAAAGCAGGAACCACGTGGAGAAGGCACCCACACTGAAAGTGCCTGGAGGGAACATTGGGGCTTCTTCTCAGTGTCTCTGACATAGGGTTTCACTGTCCCGGGAAAGTCTCTGCTAACACCCTGCAGAGCGCTGTGCCCAATCTACAGAAACGTCTTGCGGTATCTCCTACAGGGAAAGTGCCAGGAGGGAATTGTCGAGCTTGTTCTCAGTGTCTCTGAGAATTGCTCTGATTATCCCTGTGACCTCTTTGCTAAGACTCTCCAGAGAGTCGTCCTCAAAACCAACACACATCTTGACATATCTCCCACATTGATCGCAGTGTCTCCAGAAACGGCATTCAAGGAGCCAGGACCTTTTCTCCCTACACTGTCCATTGAGTTGTCCTCAAAACCAATATACATCCTGCTGTATCTCCCACATGGAAAGTGCCGGGAGGGAGAAGTGGGGATTATGTTTAGACTTTCTCGGAACTGCTTCAAATCAACTAGATATCTTTGTGCTGTAAATCTCCCAACAGCCAAACGCAAAAGCAGCAAACATCTCGCTGTCTGTCCCACATCCAAAGTGCCAAGAGAGAGCTTGCTCTCCCTGTCTTTGAGTACTGTTTTCACTGTCCCGGTTACCTCTTTGCTAACATTCTCTTCAGAGCTGCAGTGAAAGCAGGAACCACGTGGAGAAGGCACCCACACTGAAAGTGCCTGGAGGGAACACTGGGGCTTCTTCTCAGTGTCTCTGACATACGGTTTCACTGTCCCGGGAAAGTCTCTGCTAACACCGTGCAGAGCGCTATGCCCAATATACAGAAACGTCTTGCGGTATCTCCTACAGGGAAAGTGCCAGGAGGGAATTGTGGAGCTTGTTCTCAGTGTCTCTGAGAATTGCTCTGATTATCTGTGTGACCTCTTTGCTAAGACTCTCCAGAGAGCCGTCCTCAAAACAAACACACATCTTGACATATCTCCCACATTGATCGCAGTGTCTCCAGAAACGGCATTCAAGGAGCCAGGACCTTTTCTCCCTACACTGTCCATTGAGTTGTCCTCAAAACCAATATACATCCTGCTATATCTCCCACATGGAAAGTGCCAGGAGGGAGAAGTGGCGATTATGTTTAGACTTTCTCGGAACTGCTTCAAATCAACTAGATATCTTTGTGCTGTAAATCGCCCAACAGCCAAACGCAAAAGCAGCAAACATCTCGCTGTATGTCCCACATCCAAAGTGCCAAGAGAGAGCTTGCTCTCCCTGTCTTTGAGTACTGTTTTCACTGTCCAGGTTACCTCTTTGTTAACATTCTCTTCAGAGCTGCAGTGAAAGCAGGAACCACGTGGAGAAGGCACCCACACTGAAAGTGCCTGGAGGGAACATTGGGGCTTCTTCTCAGTGTCTCTGACATAGGGTTTCACTGTCCCGGGAAAGTCTCTGCTAACACCCTGCAGAGCGCTGTGCCCAATATACAGAAACGTCTTGCGGTATCTCCTACAGGGAAAGTGCCAGGAGGGAATTGTCGAGCTTGTTCTCAGTGTCTCTGAGAATTGCTCTGATTATCTGTGTGACCTCTTTGCTAAGACTCTCCAGAGAGCCGTCCTCAAAACAAACACACATCTTGACATATCTCCCACATTGATCGCAGTGTCTCCAGAAACGGCATTCAAGGAGCCAGGACCTTTTCTCCCTACACTGTCCATTGAGTTGTCCTCAAAACCAATATACATCCTGCTGTATCTCCCACGTGGAAAGTGCCAGGAGGGAGAAGTGGGGATTATGTTTAGACTTTCTCGGAACTGCTTCAAATCAACTAGATATCTTTGTGCTGTAAATCTCCCAACAGCCAAACGCAAAGGCAGCAAACATCTCGCTGTATGTCCCACATCCAAAGTGCCAAGAGAGAGCTTGCTCTCCCTCTCTTTGAGTACTGTTTTCACTGTCCCGGTTACCTCTTTGTTAACATTCTCTTCAGAGCTGCAGTGAAAGCAGGAACCACGTGGAGAAGGCACCCACACTGAAAGTGCCTGGAGGGAACATTGGGGCTTCTTCTCAGTGTCTCTGACATAGGGTTTCACTGTCCCGGGAAAGTCTCTGCTAACACCGTGCAGAGCGCTGTGCCCAATATACAGAAACATCTTGCGGTATCTCCTACAGGGAAAGTGCCAGGAGGGAATTGTCGAGCTTGTTCTCAGTGTCTCTGAGAATTGCTCTGATTATCCCTGTGACCTCTTTGCTAAGACTCTCCAGAGAGCCGTCCTCAAAACCAACACACATCTTGACATATCTCCCACATTGATCGCAGTGTCTCCAGAAACGGCATTCAAGGAGCCAGGACCTTTTCTCCCTACACTGTCCATTGAGTTGTCCTCAAAACCAATATACATCCTGCTGTATCTCCCACGTGGAAAGTGCCAGGAGGGAGAAGTGGGGATTATGTTTAGACTTTCTCGGAACTGCTTCAAATCAACTAGATATCTTTGTGCTGTAAATCTCCCAACAGCCAAACGCAAAGGCAGCAAACATCTCGCTGTATGTCCCACATCCAAAGTGCCAAGAGAGAGCTTGCTCTCCCTGTCTTTGAGTACTGTTTTCACTGTCCCGGTTACCTCTTTGCTAACATTCTCTTCAGAGCTGCAGTGAAAGCAGGAACCACGTGGAGAAGGCACCCACACTGAAAGTGCCTGGAGGGAACATTGGGGCTTCTTCTCAGTGTCTCTGACATAGGGTTTCACTGTCCCGGGAAAGTCTCTGCTAACACCGTGCAGAGCGCTGTGCCCAATATACAGAAACGTCTTGCGGTATCTCCTACAGGGAAAGTGCCAGGAGGGAATTGTCGAGCTTGTTCTCAGTGTCTCTGAGAATTGCTCTGATTATCTGTGTGACCTCTTTGCTAAGACTCTCCAGAGAGCCGTCCTCAAAACAAACACACATCTAGACATATCTCCCACATTGATCGCAGTGTCTCCAGAAACGGCATTCAAGGAGCCAGGACCTTTTCTCCCTACACTGTCCATTGAGTTGTCCTCAAAACCAATATACATCCTGCTATGTCTCCCACGTGGAAAGTGCCAGGAAGGAGAAGTGGGGATTATGTTTAGACTTTCTCGGAACTGCTTCAAATCAACTAGATATCTTTGTGCTGTAAATCTCCCAAAAGCCAAACGCAAAAGCAGCAAACATCTCGCTGTTTGTCCCACATCCAAAGTGCCAAGAGAGAGCTTGCTCTCCCTGTCTTTGAGTACTGTTTTCACTGTCCCGGTTACCTCTTTGCTAACATTCTCTTCAGAGCTGCAGTGAAAGCAGGAACCACGTGGAGAAGGCACCCACACTGAAAGTGCCTGGAGGGAACATTGGGGCTTCTTCTCAGTGTCTCTGACATAGGGTTTCACTGTCCCGGGAAAGTCTCTGCTAACACCGTGCAGAGCGCTGTGCCCAATATACAGAAACGTCTTGCGGTATCTCCTACAGGGAAAGTGCCAGGAGGGAATTGTCGAGCTTGTTCTCAGTGTCTCTGAGAATTGCTCTGATTATCTGTGTGACCTCTTTGCTAAGACTCTCCAGAGAGCCGTCCTCAAAACCAACACACATCTTGACATATCTCCCACATTGATCGCAGTGTCTCCAGAAACGGCATTCAAGGAGCCAGGACCTTTTCTCCCTACACTGTCCATTGAGTTGTCCTCAAAACCAATATACATCCTGCTGTATCTCCCACATGGAAAGTGCCAGGAGGGAGAAGTGGGGATTATGTTTAGACTTTCTCGGAACTGCTTCAAATCAACTAGATATCTTTGTGCTGTAAATCTCCCAACAGCCAAACGCAAAAGCAGCAAACATCTCGCTGTATGTCCCACATCCAAAGTGCCAAGAGAGAGCTTGCTCTCCCTGTCTTTGAGTACTGTTTTCACTGTCCCGGTTACCTCTTGGCTAACATTCTCTTCAGAGCTGCAGTGAAAGCAGGAACCACGTGGAGAAGGCACCCACACTGAAAGTGCCTGGAGGGAACATTGGGGCTTCTTCTCAGTGTCTCTGACATAGGGTTTCACTGTCCCGGGAAAGTCTCTGCTAACACCGTGCAGAGCGCTGTGCCCAATATACAGAAACGTCTTGCGGTATCTCCTACAGGGAAAGTGCCAGGAGGGAATTGTCGAGCTTGTTCTCAGTGTCTCTGAGAATTGCTCTGATTATCTGTGTGACCTCTTTGCTAAGACTCTCCAGAGAGCCGTCCTCAAAACAAACACACATCTTGACATATCTCCCACATTGATCGCAGTGTCTCCAGAAACGGCATTCAAGGAGCCAGGACCTTTTCTCCCTACACTGTCCATTGAGTTGTCCTCAAAACCAATATACATCCTGCTGTATCTCCCACGTGGAAAGTGCCAGGAGGGAGAAGTGGGGATTATGTTTAGACTTTCTCGGAACTGCTTCAAATCAACTAGATATCTTTGTGCTGTAAATCTCCCAACAGCCAAACGCAAAAGCAGCAAACATCTCGCTGTATGTCCCACATCCAAAGTGCCAAGAGAGAGCTTGCTCTCCCTGTCTTTGAGTACTGTTTTCACTGTCCCGGTTACCTCTTTGCTAACATTCTCTTCAGAGCTGCAGTGAAAGCAGGAACCACGTGGAGAAGGCACCCACACTGAAAGTGCCTGGAGGGAACATTGGGGCTTCTTCTCAGTGTCTCTGACATAGGGTTTCACTGTCCCGGGAAAGTCTCTGCTAACACCCTGCAGAGCGCTGTGCCCAATATACAGAAACGTCTTGCGGTATCTCCTACAGGGAAAGTGCCAGGAGGGAATTGTGGAGCTTGTTCTCAGTGTCTCTGAGAATTGCTCTGATTATCTGTGTGACCTCTTTGCTAAGACTCTCCAGAGAGTCGTCCTCAAAACCAACACACATCTTGACATATCTCCCACATTCATCGCAGTGTCTCCAGAAACGGCATTCAAGGAGCCAGGACCTTTTCTCCCTACACTGTCCATTGAGTTGTCCTCAAAACCAATATACATCCTGCTGTATCTCCCACATGGAAAGTGCCAGGAGGGAGAAGTGGGGATTATGTTTAGACTTTCTCGGAACTGCTTCAAATCAACTAGATATCTTTGTGCTGTAAATCTCCCAACAGCCAAACGCAAAAGCAGCAAACATCTCGCTGTATGTCCCACATCCAAAGTGCCAAGAGAGAGCTTGCTCTCCCTGTCTTTGAGTACTGTTTTCACTGTCCCGGTTACCTCTTTGCTAACATTCTCTTCAGAGCTGCAGTGAAAGCAGGAACCACGTGGAGAAGGCACCCACACTGAAAGTGCCTGGAGGGAACATTGGGGCTTCTTCTCAGTGTCTCTGACATAGGGTTTCACTGTCCCGGGAAAGTCTCTGCTAACACCCTGCAGAGCGCTGTGCCCAATCTACAGAAACGTCTTGCGGTATCTCCTACAGGGAAAGTGCCAGGAGGGAATTGTCGAGCTTGTTCTCAGTGTCTCTGAGAATTGCTCTGATTATCCCTGTGACCTCTTTGCTAAGACTCTCCAGAGAGTCGTCCTCAAAACCAACACACATCTTGACATATCTCCCACATTGATCGCAGTGTCTCCAGAAACGGCATTCAAGGAGCCAGGACCTTTTCTCCCTACACTGTCCATTGAGTTGTCCTCAAAACCAATATACATCCTGCTGTATCTCCCACATGGAAAGTGCCAGGAGGGAGAAGTGGGGATTATGTTTAGACTTTCTCGGAACTGCTTCAAATCAACTAGATATCTTTGTGCTGTAAATCTCCCAACAGCCAAACGCAAAAGCAGCAAACATCTCGCTGTATGTCCCACATCCAAAGTGCCAAGAGAGAGCTTGCTCTCCCTGTCTTTGAGTACTGTTTTCACTGTCCCGGTTACCTCTTGGCTAACATTCTCTTCAGAGCTGCAGTGAAAGCAGGAACCACGTGGAGAAGGCACCCACACTGAAAGTGCCTGGAGGGAACATTGGGGCTTCTTCTCAGTGTCTCTGACATAGGGTTTCACTGTCCCGGGAAAGTCTCTGCTAACACCGTGCAGAGCGCTGTGCCCAATATACAGAAACGTCTTGCGGTATCTCCTACAGGGAAAGTGCCAGGAGGGAATTGTCGAGCTTGTTCTCAGTGTCTCTGAGAATTGCTCTGATTATCTGTGTGACCTCTTTGCTAAGACTCTCCAGAGAGCCGTCCTCAAAACAAACACACATCTTGACATATCTCCCACATTGATCGCAGTGTCTCCAGAAACGGCATTCAAGGAGCCAGGACCTTTTCTCCCTACACTGTCCATTGAGTTGTCCTCAAAACCAATATACATCCTGCTGTATCTCCCACGTGGAAAGTGCCAGGAGGGAGAAGTGGGGATTATGTTTAGACTTTCTCGGAACTGCTTCAAATCAACTAGATATCTTTGTGCTGTAAATCTCCCAACAGCCAAACGCAAAAGCAGCAAACATCTCGCTGTATGTCCCACATCCAAAGTGCCAAGAGAGAGCTTGCTCTCCCTGTCTTTGAGTACTGTTTTCACTGTCCCGGTTACCTCTTTGCTAACATTCTCTTCAGAGCTGCAGTGAAAGCAGGAACCACGTGGAGAAGGCACCCACACTGAAAGTGCCTGGAGGGAACATTGGGGCTTCTTCTCAGTGTCTCTGACATAGGGTTTCACTGTCCCGGGAAAGTCTCTGCTAACACCCTGCAGAGCGCTGTGCCCAATATACAGAAACGTCTTGCGGTATCTCCTACAGGGAAAGTGCCAGGAGGGAATTGTGGAGCTTGTTCTCAGTGTCTCTGAGAATTGCTCTGATTATCTCTGTGACCTCTTTGCTAAGACTCTCCAGAGAGCCGTCCTCAAAACAAACACACATCTTGACATATCTCCCACATTGATCGCAGTGTCTCCAGAAACGGCATTCAAGGAGCCAGGACCTTTTCTCCCTACACTGTCCATTGAGTTGTCCTCAAAACCAATATACATCCTGCTGTATCTCCCACGTGGAAAGTGCCAGGAGGGAGAAGTGGGGATTATGTTTAGACTTTCTCGGAACTGCTTCAAATCAACTAGATATCTTTGTGCTGTAAATCTCCCAACAGCCAAACGCAAAAGCAGCAAACATCTCGCTGTATGTCCCACATCCAAAGTGCCAAGAGAGAGCTTGCTCTCCCTGTCTTTGAGTACTGTTTTCACTGTCCCGGTTACCTCTTTGCTAACATTCTCTTCAGAGCTGCAGTGAAAGCAGGAACCACGTGGAGAAGGCACCCACACTGAAAGTGCCTGGAGGGAACATTGGGGCTTCTTCTCAGTGTCTCTGACATAGGGTTTCACTGTCCCGGGAAAGTCTCTGCTAACACCCTGCAGAGCGCTGTGCCCAATCTACAGAAACGTCTTGCGGTATCTCCTACAGGGAAAGTGCCAGGAGGGAATTGTCGAGCTTGTTCTCAGTGTCTCTGAGAATTGCTCTGATTATCCCTGTGACCTCTTTGCTAAGACTCTCCAGAGAGCCGTCCTCAAAACAAACACACATCTTGACATATCTCCCACATTGATCGCAGTGTCTCCAGAAACGGCATTCAAGGAGCCAGGAACTTTTCTCCCTACACTGTCCATTGAGTTGTCCTCAAAACCAATATACATCCTGCTGTATCTCCCACGTGGAAAGTGCCAGGAGGGAGAAGTGGGGATTATGTTTAGACTTTCTCGGAACTGCTTCAAATCAACTAGATATCTTTGTGCTGTAAATCTCCCAACAGCCAAACGCAAAAGCAGCAAACATCTCGCTGTATGTCCCACATCCAAAGTGCCAAGAGAGAGCTTGCTCTCCCTGTCTTTGAGTACTGTTTTCACTGTCCCGGTTACCTCTTGGCTAACATTCTCTTCAGAGCTGCAGTGAAAGCAGGAACCACGTGGAGAAGGCACCCACACTGAAAGTGCCTGGAGGGAACATTGGGGCTTCTTCTCAGTGTCTCTGACATAGGGTTTCACTGTCCCGGGAAAGTCTCTGCTAACACCGTGCAGAGCGCTGTGCCCAATATACAGAAACGTCTTGCGGTATCTCCTACAGGGAAAGTGCCAGGAGGGAATTGTGGAGCTTGTTCTCAGCGTCTCTGAGAATTGCTCTGATTATCTGTGTGACCTCTTTGCTAAGACTCTCCAGAGAGCCGTCCTCAAAACAAACACACATCTTGACATATCTCCCACATTGATCGCAGTGTCTCCAGAAACGGCATTCAAGGAGCCAGGACCTTTTCTCCCTACACTGTCCATTGAGTTGTCCTCAAAACCAATATACATCCTGCTATATCTCCCACGTGGAAAGTGCCAGGAGGGAGAAGTGGGGATTATGTTTAGACTTTCTCGGAACTGCTTCAAATCAACTAGATATCTTTGTGCTGTAAATCTCCCAACAGCCAAACGCAAAAGCAGCAAACATCTCGCTGTATGTCCCACATCCAAAGTGCCAAGAGAGAGCTTGCTCTCCCTGTCTTTGAGTACTGTTTTCACTGTCCCGGTTACCTCTTTGCTAACATTCTCTTCAGAGCTGCAGTGAAAGCAGGAACCACGTGGAGAAGGCACCCACACTGAAAGTGCCTGGAGGGAACATTGGGGCTTCTTCTCAGTGTCTCTGACATAGGGTTTCACTGTCCCGGGAAAGTCTCTGCTAACACCCTGCAGAGCGCTGTGCCCAATATACAGAAACGTCTTGCGGTATCTCCTACAGGGAAAGTGCCAGGAGGGAATTGTGGAGCTTGTTCTCAGTGTCTCTGAGAATTGCTCTGATTATCTGTGTGACCTCTTTGCTAAGACTCTCCAGAGAGTCGTCCTCAAAACCAACACACATCTTGACATATCTCCCACATTGATCGCAGTGTCTCCAGAAACGGCATTCAAGGAGCCAGGACCTTTTCTCCCTACACTGTCCATTGAGTTGTCCTCAAAACCAATATACATCCTGCTGTATCTCCCACATGGAAAGTGCCAGGAGGGAGAAGTGGGGATTATGTTTAGACTTTCTCGGAACTGCTTCAAATCAACTAGATATCTTTGTGCTGTAAATCTCCCAACAGCCAAACGCAAAAGCAGCAAACATCTCGCTGTATGTCCCACATCCAAAGTGCCAAGAGAGAGCTTGCTCTCCCTGTCTTTGAGTACTGTTTTCACTGTCCCGGTTACCTCTTTGCTAACATTCTCTTCAGAGCTGCAGTGAAAGCAGGAACCACGTGGAGAAGGCACCCACACTGAAAGTGCCTGGAGGGAACATTGGGGCTTCTTCTCAGTGTCTCTGACATAGGGTTTCACTGTCCCGGGAAAGTCTCTGCTAACACCGTGCAGAGCGCTGTGCCCAATATACAGAAACGTCTTGCGGTATCTCCTACAGGGAAAGTGCCAGGAGGGAATTGTGGAGCTTGTTCTCAGTGTCTCTGAGAATTGCTCTGATTATCTGTGTGACCTCTTTGCTAAGACTCTCCAGAGAGCCGTCCTCAAAACAAACACACATCTTGACATATCTCCCACATTGATCGCAGTGTCTCCAGAAACGGCATTCAAGGAGCCAGGACCTTTTCTCCCTACACTGTCCATTGAGTTGTCCTCAAAACCAATATACATCCTGCTGTATCTCCCACGTGGAAAGTGCCAGGAGGGAGAAGTGGGGATTATGTTTAGACTTTCTCGGAACTGCTTCAAATCAACTAGATATCTTTGTGCTGTAAATCTCCCAACAGCCAAACGCAAAAGCAGCAAACATCTCGCTGTATGTCCCACATCCAAAGTGCCAAGAGAGAGCTTGCTCTCCCTGTCTTTGAGTACTGTTTTCACTGTCCCGGTTACCTCTTTGCTAACATTCTCTTCAGAGCTGCAGTGAAAGCAGGAACCACGTGGAGAAGGCACCCACACTGAAAGTGCCTGGAGGGAACATTGGGGCTTCTTCTCAGTGTCTCTGACATAGGGTTTCACTGTCCCGGGAAAGTCTCTGCTAACACCCTGCAGAGCGCTGTGCCCAATATACAGAAACGTCTTGCGGTATCTCCTACAGGGAAAGTGCCAGGAGGGAATTGTGGAGCTTGTTCTCAGCGTCTCTGAGAATTGCTCTGATTATCTGTGTGACCTCTTTGCTAAGACTCTCCAGAGAGCCGTCCTCAAAACAAACACACATCTTGACATATCTCCCACATTGATCGCAGTGTCTCCAGAAACGGCATTCAAGGAGCCAGGACCTTTTCTCCCTACACTGTCCATTGAGTTGTCCTCAAAACCAATATACATCCTGCTGTATCTCCCACGTGGAAAGTGCCAGGAGGGAGAAGTGGGGATTATGTTTAGACTTTCTCGGAACTGCTTCAAATCAACTAGATATCTTTGTGCTGTAAATCTCCCAACAGCCAAACGCAAAAGCAGCAAAAATCTCGCTGTATGTCCCACATCCAAAGTGCCAAGAGAGAGCTTGCTCTCCCTGTCTTTGAGTACTGTTTTCACTGTCCCGGTTACCTCTTTGCTAACATTCTCTTCAGAGCTGCAGGGAAACCAGGAACCACGTGGAGAAGGCACCCACACTGAAAGTGCCTGGAGGGAACATTGGGGCTTCTTCTCAGTGTCTCTGACATAGGGTTTCACTGTCCCGGGAAAGTCTCTGCTAACACCCTGCAGAGCGCTGTGCCCAATATACAGAAACGTCTTGCGGTATCTCCTACAGGGAAAGTGCCAGGAGGGAATTGTGGAGCTTGTTCTCAGTGTCTCTGAGAATTGCTCTGATTATCTGTGTGACCTCTTTGCTAAGACTCTCCAGAGAGCCGTCCTCAAAACCAACACACATCTTGACATATCTCCCACATTGATCGCAGTGTCTCCAGAAACGGCATTCAAGGAGCCAGGACCTTTTCTCCCTACACTGTCCATTGAGTTGTCCTCAAAACCAATATACATCCTGCTGTATCTCCCACGTGGAAAGTGCCAGGAGGGAGAAGTGGGGATTATGTTTAGACTTTCTCGGAACTGCTTCAAATCAACTAGATATCTTTGTGCTGTAAATCTCCCAACAGCCAAACGCAAAAGCAGCAAAAATCTCGCTGTATGTCCCACATCCAAAGTGCCAAGAGAGAGCTTGCTCTCCCTGTCTTTGAGTACTGTTTTCACTGTCCCGGTTACCTCTTTGCTAACATTCTCTTCAGAGCTGCAGTGAAAGCAGGAACCACGTGGAGAAGGCACCCACACTGAAAGTGCCTGGAGGGAACATTGGGGCTTCTTCTCAGTGTCTCTGACATAGGGTTTCACTGTCCCGGGAAAGTCTCTGCTAACACCGTGCAGAGCGCTGTGCCCAATATACAGAAACGTCTTGCGGTATCTCCTACAGGGAAAGTGCCAGGAGGGAATTGTCGAGCTTGTTCTCAGTGTCTCTGAGAATTGCTCTGATTATCTGTGTGACCTCTTTGCTAAGACTCTCCAGAGAGCCGTCCTCAAAACAAACACACATCTTGACATATCTCCCACATTGATCGCAGTGTCTCCAGAAACGGCATTCAAGGAGCCAGGACCTTTTCTCCCTACACTGTCCATTGAGTTGTCCTCAAAACCAATATACATCCTGCTATATCTCCCACGTGGAAAGTGGCAGGAGGGAGAAGTGGGGATTATGTTTAGACTTTCTCGGAACTGCTTCAAATCAACTAGATATCTTTGTGCTGTAAATCTCCCAACAGCCAAACGCAAAAGCAGCAAACATCTCGCTGTATGTCCCACATCCAAAGTGCCAAGAGAGAGCTTGCTCTCCCTGTCTTTGAGTACTGTTTTCACTGTCCCGGTTACCTCTTTGCTAACATTCTCTTCAGAGCTGCAGTGAAAGCAGGAACCACGTGGAGAAGGCACCCACACTGAAAGTGCCTGGAGGGAACATTGGGGCTTCTTCTCAGTGTCTCTGACATAGGGTTTCACTGTCCCGGGAAAGTCTCTGCTAACACCCTGCAGAGCGCTGTGCCCAATATACAGAAACGTCTTGCGGTATCTCCTACAGGGAAAGTGCCAGGAGGGAATTGTGGAGCTTGTTCTCAGCGTCTCTGAGAATTGCTCTGATTATCTGTGTGACCTCTTTGCTAAGACTCTCCAGAGAGCCGTCCTCAAAACAAACACACATCTTGACATATCTCCCACATTGATCGCAGTGTCTCCAGAAACGGCATTCAAGGAGCCAGGACCTTTTCTCCCTACACTGTCCATTGAGTTGTCCTCAAAACCAATATACATCCTGCTGTATCTCCCACGTGGAAAGTGCCAGGAGGGAGAAGTGGGGATTATGTTTAGACTTTCTCGGAACTGCTTCAAATCAACTAGATATCTTTGTGCTGTAAATCTCCCAACAGCCAAACGCAAAAGCAGCAAACATCTCGCTGTATGTCCCACATCCAAAGTGCCAAGAGAGAGCTTGCTCTCCCTGTCTTTGAGTACTGTTTTCACTGTCCCGGTTACCTCTTTGCTAACATTCTCTTCAGAGCTGCAGGGAAACCAGGAACCACGTGGAGAAGGCACCCACACTGAAAGTGCCTGGAGGGAACATTGGGGCTTCTTCTCAGTGTCTCTGACATAGGGTTTCACTGTCCCGGGAAAGTCTCTGCTAACACCCTGCAGAGCGCTGTGCCCAATATACAGAAACGTCTTGCGGTATCTCCTACAGGGAAAGTGCCAGGAGGGAATTGTGGAGCTTGTTCTCAGTGTCTCTGAGAATTGCTCTGATTATCTGTGTGACCTCTTTGCTAAGACTCTCCAGAGAGCCGTCCTCAAAACCAACACACATCTTGACATATCTCCCACATTCATCGCAGTGTCTCCAGAAACGGCATTCAAGGAGCCAGGACCTTTTCTCCCTACACTGTCCATTGAGTTGTCCTCAAAACCAATATACATCCTGCTGTATCTCCCACGTGGAAAGTGCCAGGAGGGAGAAGTGGGGATTATGTTTAGACTTTCTCGGAACTGCTTCAAATCAACTAGATATCTTTGTGCTGTAAATCTCCCAACAGCCAAACGCAAAAGCAGCAAAAATCTCGCTGTATGTCCCACATCCAAAGTGCCAAGAGAGAGCTTGCTCTCCCTGTCTTTGAGTACTGTTTTCACTGTCCCGGTTACCTCTTTGCTAACATTCTCTTCAGAGCTGCAGTGAAAGCAGGAACCACGTGGAGAAGGCACCCACACTGAAAGTGCCTGGAGGGAACATTGGGGCTTCTTCTCAGTGTCTCTGACATAGGGTTTCACTGTCCCGGGAAAGTCTCTGCTAACACCGTGCAGAGCGCTGTGCCCAATATACAGAAACGTCTTGCGGTATCTCCTACAGGGAAAGTGCCAGGAGGGAATTGTCGAGCTTGTTCTCAGTGTCTCTGAGAATTGCTCTGATTATCCCTGTGACCTCTTTGCTAAGACTCTCCAGAGAGCCGTCCTCAAAACAAACACACATCTTGACATATCTCCCACATTGATCGCAGTGTCTCCAGAAACGGCATTCAAGGAGCCAGGACCTTTTCTCCCTACACTGTCCATTGAGTTGTCCTCAAAACCAATATACATCCTGCTATATCTCCCACGTGGAAAGTGCCAGGAGGGAGAAGTGGCGATTATGTTTAGACTTTCTCGGAACTGCTTCAAATCAACTAGATATCTTTGTGCTGTAAATCTCCCAACAGCCAAACGCAAAAGCAGCAAACATCTCGCTGTATGTCCCACATCCAAAGTGCCAAGAGAGAGCTTGCTCTCCCTGTCTTTGAGTACTGTTTTCACTGTCCCGGTTACCTCTTTGCTAACATTCTCTTCAGAGCTGCAGTGAAAGCAGGAACCACGTGGAGAAGGCACCCACACTGAAAGTGCCTGGAGGGAACATTGGGGCTTCTTCTCAGTGTCTCTGACATAGGGTTTCACTGTCCCGGGAAAGTCTCTGCTAACACCCTGCAGAGCGCTGTGCCCAATATACAGAAACGTCTTGCGGTATCTCCTACAGGGAAAGTGCCAGGAGGGAATTGTGGAGCTTGTTCTCAGTGTCTCTGAGAATTGCTCTGATTATCTGTGTGACCTCTTTGCTAAGACTCTCCAGAGAGCCGTCCTCAAAACCAACACACATCTTGACATATCTCCCACATTGATCGCAGTGTCTCCAGAAACGGCATTCAAGGAGCCAGGACCTTTTCTCCCTACACTGTCCATTGAGTTGTCCTCAAAACCAATATACATCCTGCTGTATCTCCCACATGGAAAGTGCCAGGAGGGAGAAGTGGGGATTATGTTTAGACTTTCTCGGAACTGCTTCAAATCAACTAGATATCTTTGTGCTGTAAATCGCCCAACAGCCAAACGCAAAAGCAGCAAACATCTCGCTGTATGTCCCACATCCAAAGTGCCAAGAGAGAGCTTGCTCTCCCTGTCTTTGAGTACTGTTTTCACTGTCCCGGTTACCTCTTTGCTAACATTCTCTTCAGAGCTGCAGTGAAAGCAGGAACCACGTGGAGAAGGCACCCACACTGAAAGTGCCTGGAGGGAACATTGGGGCTTCTTCTCAGTGTCTCTGACATAGGGTTTCACTGTCCCGGGAAAGTCTCTGCTAACACCCTGCAGAGCGCTGTGCCCAATATACAGAAACGTCTTGCGGTATCTCCTACAGGGAAAGTGCCAGGAGGGAATTGTGGAGCTTGTTCTCAGCGTCTCTGAGAATTGCTCTGATTATCTGTGTGACCTCTTTGCTAAGACTCTCCAGAGAGCCGTCCTCAAAACCAACACACATCTTGACATATCTCCCACATTGATCGCAGTGTCTCCAGAAACGGCATTCAAGGAGCCAGGACCTTTTCTCCCTACACTGTCCATTGAGTTGTCCTCAAAACCAATATACATCCTGCTGTATCTCCCACGTGGAAAGTGCCAGGAGGGAGAAGTGGGGATTATGTTTAGACTTTCTCGGAACTGCTTCAAATCAACTAGATATCTTTGTGCTGTAAATCTCCCAACAGCCAAACGCAAAAGCAGCAAACATCTCGCTGTATGTCCCACATCCAAAGTGCCAAGAGAGAGCTTGCTCTCCCTGTCTTTGAGTACTGTTTTCACTGTCCCGGTTACCTCTTTGCTAACATTCTCTTCAGAGCTGCAGTGAAAGCAGGAACCACGTGGAGAAGGCACCCACACTGAAAGTGCCTGGAGGGAACATTGGGGCTTCTTCTCAGTGTCTCTGACATAGGGTTTCACTGTCCCGGGAAAGTCTCTGCTAACACCGTGCAGAGCGCTGTGCCCAATATACAGAAACGTCTTGCGGTATCTCCTACAGGGAAAGTGCCAGGAGGGAATTGTGGAGCTTGTTCTCAGCGTCTCTGAGAATTGCTCTGATTATCCCTGTGACCTCTTTGCTAAGACTCTCCAGAGAGCCGTCCTCAAAACCAACACACATCTTGACATATCTCCCACATTGATCGCAGTGTCTCCAGAAACGGCATTCAAGGAGCCAGGACCTTTTCTCCCTACACTGTCCATTGAGTTGTCCTCAAAACCAATATACATCCTGCTATATCTCCCACATGGAAAGTGCCAGGAGGGAGAAGTGGGGATTATGTTTAGACTTTCTCGGAACTGCTTCAAATCAACTAGATATCTTTGTGCTGTAAATCGCCCAACAGCCAAACGCAAAAGCAGCAAACATCTCGCTGTATGTCCCACATCCAAAGTGCCAAGAGAGAGCTTGCTCTCCCTGTCTTTGAGTACTGTTTTCACTGTCCCGGTTACCTCTTGGCTAACATTCTCTTCAGAGCTGCAGTGAAAGCAGGAACCACGTGGAGAAGGCACCCACACTGAAAGTGCCTGGAGGGAACATTGGGGCTTCTTCTCAGTGTCTCTGACATAGGGTTTCACTGTCCCGGGAAAGTCTCTGCTAACACCGTGCAGAGCGCTGTGCCCAATATACAGAAACGTCTTGCAGTATCTCCTACAGGGAAAGTGCCAGGAGGGAATTGTGGAGCTTGTTCTCAGCGTCTCTGAGAATTGCTCTGATTATCTGTGTGACCTCTTTGCTAAGACTCTCCAGAGAGCCGTCCTCAAAACCAACACACATCTTGACATATCTCCCACATTGATCGCAGTGTCTCCAGAAACGGCATTCAAGGAGCCAGGACCTTTTCTCCCTACACTGTCCATTGAGTTGTCCTCAAAACCAATATACATCCTGCTATATCTCCCACATGGAAAGTGCCAGGAGGGAGAAGTGGGGATTATGTTTAGACTTTCTCGGAACTGCTTCAAATCAACTAGATATCTTTGTGCTGTAAATCTCCCAACAGCCAAACGCAAAAGCAGCAAACATCTCGCTGTATGTCCCACATCCAAAGTGCCAAGAGAGAGCTTGCTCTCCCTGTCTTTGAGTACTGTTTTCACTGTCCCGGTTACCTCTTTGCTAACGTTCTCTTCAGAGCTGCAGTGAAAGCAGGAACCACGTGGAGAAGGCACCCACACTGAAAGTGCCTGGAGGGAACATTGGGGCTTCTTCTCAGTGTCTCTGACATAGGGTTTCACTGTCCCGGGAAAGTCTCTGCTAACACCCTGCAGAGCGCTGTGCCCAATATACAGAAACGTCTTGCGGTATCTCCTACAGGGAAAGTGCCAGGAGGGAATTGTGGAGCTTGTTCTCAGTGTCTCTGAGAATTGCTCTGATTATCTGTGTGACCTCTTTGCTAAGACTCTCCAGAGAGCCGTCCTCAAAACCAACACACATCTTGACATATCTCCCACATTGATCGCAGTGTCTCCAGAAACGGCATTCAAGGAGCCAGGACCTTTTCTCCCTACACTGTCCATTGAGTTGTCCTCAAAACCAATATACATCCTGCTGTATCTCCCACGTGGAAAGTGCCAGGAGGGAGAAGTGGGGATTATGTTTAGACTTTCTCGGAACTGCTTCAAATCAACTAGTTATCTTTGTGCTGTAAATCGCCCAACAGCCAAACGCAAAAGCAGCAAACATCTCGCTGTATGTCCCACATCCAAAGTGCCAAGAGAGAGCTTGCTCTCCCTGTCTTTGAGTACTGTTTTCACTGTCCCGGTTACCTCTTTGCTAACATTCTCTTCAGAGCTGCAGTGAAAGCAGGAACCACGTGGAGAAGGCACCCACACTGAAAGTGCCTGGAGGGAACATTGGGGCTTCTTCTCAGTGTCTCTGACATAGGGTTTCACTGTCCCGGGAAAGTCTCTGCTAACACCCTGCAGAGCGCTGTGCCCAATATACAGAAACGTCTTGCGGTATCTCCTACAGGGAAAGTGCCAGGAGGGAATTGTGGAGCTTGTTCTCAGTGTCTCTGAGAATTGCTCTGATTATCTGTGTGACCTCTTTGCTAAGACTCTCCAGAGAGCCGTCCTCAAAACAAACACACATCTTGACATATCTCCCACATTGATCGCAGTGTCTCCAGAAACGGCATTCAAGGAGCCAGGACCTTTTCTCCCTACACTGTCCATTGAGTTGTCCTCAAAACCAATATACATCCTGCTGTATCTCCCACGTGGAAAGTGCCAGGAGGGAGAAGTGGGGATTATGTTTAGACTTTCTCGGAACTGCTTCAAATCAACTAGATATCTTTGTGCTGTAAATCTCCCAACAGCCAAACGCAAAAGCAGCAAACATCTCGCTGTATGTCCCACATCCAAAGTGCCAAGAGAGAGCTTGCTCTCCCTGTCTTTGAGTACTGTTTTCACTGTCCCGGTTACCTCTTTGCTAACGTTCTCTTCAGAGCTGCAGTGAAAGCAGGAACCACGTGGAGAAGGCACCCACACTGAAAGTGCCTGGAGGGAACATTGGGGCTTCTTCTCAGTGTCTCTGACATAGGGTTTCACTGTCCCGGGAAAGTCTCTGCTAACACCCTGCAGAGCGCTGTGCCCAATATACAGAAACGTCTTGCGGTATCTCCTACAGGGAAAGTGCCAGGAGGGAATTGTGGAGCTTGTTCTCAGTGTCTCTGAGAATTGCTCTGATTATCTGTGTGACCTCTTTGCTAAGACTCTCCAGAGAGCCGTCCTCAAAACCAACACACATCTTGACATATCTCCCACATTGATCGCAGTGTCTCCAGAAACGGCATTCAAGGAGCCAGGACCTTTTCTCCCTACACTGTCCATTGAGTTGTCCTCAAAACCAATATACATCCTGCTGTATCTCCCACGTGGAAAGTGCCAGGAGGGAGAAGTGGGGATTATGTTTAGACTTTCTCGGAACTGCTTCAAATCAACTAGTTATCTTTGTGCTGTAAATCGCCCAACAGCCAAACGCAAAAGCAGCAAACATCTCGCTGTATGTCCCACATCCAAAGTGCCAAGAGAGAGCTTGCTCTCCCTGTCTTTGAGTACTGTTTTCACTGTCCCGGTTACCTCTTTGCTAACATTCTCTTCAGAGCTGCAGTGAAAGCAGGAACCACGTGGAGAAGGCACCCACACTGAAAGTGCCTGGAGGGAACATTGGGGCTTCTTCTCAGTGTCTCTGACATAGGGTTTCACTGTCCCGGGAAAGTCTCTGCTAACACCCTGCAGAGCGCTGTGCCCAATATACAGAAACGTCTTGCGGTATCTCCTACAGGGAAAGTGCCAGGAGGGAATTGTGGAGCTTGTTCTCAGTGTCTCTGAGAATTGCTCTGATTATCTGTGTGACCTCTTTGCTAAGACTCTCCAGAGAGCCGTCCTCAAAACAAACACACATCTTGACATATCTCCCACATTGATCGCAGTGTCTCCAGAAACGGCATTCAAGGAGCCAGGACCTTTTCTCCCTACACTGTCCATTGAGTTGTCCTCAAAACCAATATACATCCTGCTGTATCTCCCACGTGGAAAGTGCCAGGAGGGAGAAGTGGGGATTATGTTTAGACTTTCTCGGAACTGCTTCAAATCAACTAGATATCTTTGTGCTGTAAATCTCCCAACAGCCAAACGCAAAAGCAGCAAACATCTCGCTGTATGTCCCACATCCAAAGTGCCAAGAGAGAGCTTGCTCTCCCTGTCTTTGAGTACTGTTTTCACTGTCCCGGTTACCTCTTTGCTAACATTCTCTTCAGAGCTGCAGTGAAAGCAGGAACCACGTGGAGAAGGCACCCACACTGAAAGTGCCTGGAGGGAACATTGGGGCTTCTTCTCAGTGTCTCTGACATAGGGTTTCACTGTCCCGGGAAAGTATCTGCTAACACCCTGCAGAGCGCTGTGCCCAATCTACAGAAACGTCTTGCGGTATCTCCTACAGGGAAAGTGCCAGGAGGGAACTGTCCATCTTGTTCTCAGTGTCTCTGAGAATTGCTCTGATTATCCCTGTGACCTCTTTGCTAAGACTCTCCAGAGAGCCGTCCTCAAAACCAACACACATCTTGACATATCTCCCTCATTGATCGCAGTGTCTCCAGGAACGGCATTCAAGGAGCCAGGAACTTTTCTCCCTACACTGTCCATTGAGTTGTCCTCAAAACCAATATACATCCTGCTATATCTCCCACATGGAAAGTGCCAGGAGGGAGAAGTGGCGATTATGTTTAGACTTTCTCGGAACTGCTTCAAATCAACTAGATATCTTTGTGCTGTAAATCTCCCAACAGCCAAACGCAAAAGCAGCAAACATCTCGCTGTATGTCCCACATCCAAAGTGCCAAGAGAGAGCTTGCTCTCCCTGTCTTTGAGTACTGTTTTCACTGTCCCGGTTACCTCTTTGCTAACATTCTCTTCAGCGCTGCAGGGAAACCAGGAACCACGTGGAGAAGGCACCCACACTGAAAGTGCCTGGAGGGAACATTGGGGCTTCTTCTCAGTGTCTCTGACATAGGGTTTCACTGTCCCGGGAAAGTCTCTGCTAACACCCTGCAGAGCGCTGTGCCCAATCTACAGAAACGTCTTGCGGTATCTCCTACAGGGAAAGTGCCAGGAGGGAATTGTCGAGCTTGTTCTCAGTGTCTCTGAGAATTGCTCTGATTATCCCTGTGACCTCTTTGCTAAGACTCTCCAGAGAGCCGTCCTCAAAACCAACACACATCTTGACATATCTCCCACATTGATCGCAGTGTCTCCAGAAACGGCATTCAAGGAGCCAGGACCTTTTCTCCCTACACTGTCCATTGAGTTGTCCTCAAAACCAATATACATCCTGCTGTATCTCCCACATGGAAAGTGCCAGGAGGGAGAAGTGGGGATTATGTTTAGACTTTCTCGGAACTGCTTCAAATCAACTAGATATCTTTGTGCTGTAAATCGCCCAACAGCCAAACGCAAAAGCAGCAAACATCTCGCTGTATGTCCCACATCCAAAGTGCCAAGAGAGAGCTTGCTCTCCCTGTCTTTGAGTACTGTTTTCACTGTCCCGGTTACCTCTTTGCTAACATTCTCTTCAGAGCTGCAGTGAAAGCAGGAACCACGTGGAGAAGGCACCCACACTGAAAGTGCCTGGAGGGAACATTGGGGCTTCTTCTCAGTGTCTCTGACATAGGGTTTCACTGTCCCGGGAAAGTCTCTGCTAACACCCTGCAGAGCGCTGTGCCCAATCTACAGAAACGTCTTGCGGTATCTCCTACAGGGAAAGTGCCAGGAGGGAATTGCGGAGCTTGTTCTCAGCGTCTCTGAGAATTGCTCTGATTATCTGTGTGACCTCTTTGCTAAGACTCTCCAGAGAGCCGTCCTCAAAACCAACACACATCTTGACATATCTCCCACATTGATCGCAGTGTCTCCAGAAACGGCATTCAAGGAGCCAGGACCTTTTCTCCCTACACTGTCCATTGAGTTGTCCTCAAAACCAATATACATCCTGCTGTATCTCCCACGTGGAAAGTGCCAGGAGGGAGAAGTGGGGATTATGTTTAGACTTTCTCGGAACTGCTTCAAATCAACTAGATATCTTTGTGCTGTAAATCGCCCAACAGCCAAACGCAAAAGCAGCAAACATCTCGCTGTATGTCCCACATCCAAAGTGCCAAGAGAGAGCTTGCTCTCCCTGTCTTTGAGTACTGTTTTCACTGTCCCGGTTACCTCTTTGCTAACATTCTCTTCAGAGCTGCAGTGAAAGCAGGAACCACGTGGAGAAGGCACCCACACTGAAAGTGCCTGGAGGGAACATTGGGGCTTCTTCTCAGTGTCTCTGACATAGGGTTTCACTGTCCCGGGAAAGTCTCTGCTAACACCCTGCAGAGCGCTGTGCCCAATATACAGAAACGTCTTGCGGTATCTCCTACAGGGAAAGTGCCAGGAGGGAATTGTGGAGCTTGTTCTCAGCGTCTCTGAGAATTGCTCTGATTATCTGTGTGACCTCTTTGCTAAGACTCTCCAGAGAGCCGTCCTCAAAACCAACACACATCTTGACATATCTCCCACATTGATCGCAGTGTCTCCAGAAACGGCATTCAAGGAGCCAGGACCTTTTCTCCCTACACTGTCCATTGAGTTGTCCTCAAAACCAATATACATCCTGCTGTATCTCCCACGTGGAAAGTGCCAGGAGGGAGAAGTGGGGATTATGTTTAGACTTTCTCGGAACTGCTTCAAATCAACTAGATATCTTTGTGCTGTAAATCGCCCAACAGCCAAACGCAAAAGCAGCAAACATCTCGCTGTATGTCCCACATCCAAAGTGCCAAGAGAGAGCTTGCTCTCCCTGTCTTTGAGTACTGTTTTCACTGTCCCGGTTACCTCTTTGCTAACATTCTCTTCAGAGCTGCAGGGAAACCAGGAACCACGTGGAGAAGGCACCCACACTGAAAGTGCCTGGAGGGAACATTGGGGCTTCTTCTCAGTGTCTCTGACATAGGGTTTCACTGTCCCGGGAAAGTCTCTGCTAACACCGTGCAGAGCGCTGTGCCCAATATACAGAAACGTCTTGCGGTATCTCCTACAGGGAAAGTGCCAGGAGGGAATTGTGGAGCTTGTTCTCAGCGTCTCTGAGAATTGCTCTGATTATCCCTGTGACCTCTTTGCTAAGACTCTCCAGAGAGCCGTCCTCAAAACCAACACACATCTTGACATATCTCCCACATTGATCGCAGTGTCTCCAGAAACGGCATTCAAGGAGCCAGGACCTTTTCTCCCTACACTGTCCATTGAGTTGTCCTCAAAACCAATATACATCCTGCTATATCTCCCACATGGAAAGTGCCAGGAGGGAGAAGTGGGGATTATGTTTAGACTTTCTCGGAACTGCTTCAAATCAACTAGATATCTTTGTGCTGTAAATCGCCCAACAGCCAAACGCAAAAGCAGCAAACATCTCGCTGTATGTCCCACATCCAAAGTGCCAAGAGAGAGCTTGCTCTCCCTGTCTTTGAGTACTGTTTTCACTGTCCCGGTTACCTCTTGGCTAACATTCTCTTCAGAGCTGCAGTGAAAGCAGGAACCACGTGGAGAAGGCACCCACACTGAAAGTGCCTGGAGGGAACATTGGGGCTTCTTCTCAGTGTCTCTGACATAGGGTTTCACTGTCCCGGGAAAGTCTCTGCTAACACCGTGCAGAGCGCTGTGCCCAATATACAGAAACGTCTTGCAGTATCTCCTACAGGGAAAGTGCCAGGAGGGAATTGTGGAGCTTGTTCTCAGCGTCTCTGAGAATTGCTCTGATTATCTGTGTGACCTCTTTGCTAAGACTCTCCAGAGAGCCGTCCTCAAAACCAACACACATCTTGACATATCTCCCACATTGATCGCAGTGTCTCCAGAAACGGCATTCAAGGAGCCAGGACCTTTTCTCCCTACACTGTCCATTGAGTTGTCCTCAAAACCAATATACATCCTGCTATATCTCCCACATGGAAAGTGCCAGGAGGGAGAAGTGGGGATTATGTTTAGACTTTCTCGGAACTGCTTCAAATCAACTAGATATCTTTGTGCTGTAAATCTCCCAACAGCCAAACGCAAAAGCAGCAAACATCTCGCTGTATGTCCCACATCCAAAGTGCCAAGAGAGAGCTTGCTCTCCCTGTCTTTGAGTACTGTTTTCACTGTCCCGGTTACCTCTTTGCTAACGTTCTCTTCAGAGCTGCAGTGAAAGCAGGAACCACGTGGAGAAGGCACCCACACTGAAAGTGCCTGGAGGGAACATTGGGGCTTCTTCTCAGTGTCTCTGACATAGGGTTTCACTGTCCCGGGAAAGTCTCTGCTAACACCCTGCAGAGCGCTGTGCCCAATATACAGAAACGTCTTGCGGTATCTCCTACAGGGAAAGTGCCAGGAGGGAATTGTGGAGCTTGTTCTCAGTGTCTCTGAGAATTGCTCTGATTATCTGTGTGACCTCTTTGCTAAGACTCTCCAGAGAGCCGTCCTCAAAACCAACACACATCTTGACATATCTCCCACATTGATCGCAGTGTCTCCAGAAACGGCATTCAAGGAGCCAGGACCTTTTCTCCCTACACTGTCCATTGAGTTGTCCTCAAAACCAATATACATCCTGCTGTATCTCCCACGTGGAAAGTGCCAGGAGGGAGAAGTGGGGATTATGTTTAGACTTTCTCGGAACTGCTTCAAATCAACTAGTTATCTTTGTGCTGTAAATCGCCCAACAGCCAAACGCAAAAGCAGCAAACATCTCGCTGTATGTCCCACATCCAAAGTGCCAAGAGAGAGCTTGCTCTCCCTGTCTTTGAGTACTGTTTTCACTGTCCCGGTTACCTCTTTGCTAACATTCTCTTCAGAGCTGCAGTGAAAGCAGGAACCACGTGGAGAAGGCACCCACACTGAAAGTGCCTGGAGGGAACATTGGGGCTTCTTCTCAGTGTCTCTGACATAGGGTTTCACTGTCCCGGGAAAGTCTCTGCTAACACCCTGCAGAGCGCTGTGCCCAATATACAGAAACGTCTTGCGGTATCTCCTACAGGGAAAGTGCCAGGAGGGAATTGTGGAGCTTGTTCTCAGTGTCTCTGAGAATTGCTCTGATTATCTGTGTGACCTCTTTGCTAAGACTCTCCAGAGAGCCGTCCTCAAAACCAACACACATCTTGACATATCTCCCACATTGATCGCAGTGTCTCCAGAAACGGCATTCAAGGAGCCAGGACCTTTTCTCCCTACACTGTCCATTGAGTTGTCCTCAAAACCAATATACATCCTGCTATATCTCCCACATGGAAAGTGCCAGGAGGGAGAAGTGGGGATTATGTTTAGACTTTCTCGGAACTGCTTCAAATCAACTAGATATCTTTGTGCTGTAAATCGCCCAACAGCCAAACGCAAAAGCAGCAAACATCTCGCTGTATGTCCCACATCCAAAGTGCCAAGAGAGAGCTTGCTCTCCCTGTCTTTGAGTACTGTTTTCACTGTCCCGGTTACCTCTTGGCTAACATTCTCTTCAGAGCTGCAGTGAAAGCAGGAACCACGTGGAGAAGGCACCCACACTGAAAGTGCCTGGAGGGAACATTGGGGCTTCTTCTCAGTGTCTCTGACATAGGGTTTCACTGTCCCGGGAAAGTCTCTGCTAACACCGTGCAGAGCGCTGTGCCCAATATACAGAAACGTCTTGCAGTATCTCCTACAGGGAAAGTGCCAGGAGGGAATTGTGGAGCTTGTTCTCAGCGTCTCTGAGAATTGCTCTGATTATCTGTGTGACCTCTTTGCTAAGACTCTCCAGAGAGCCGTCCTCAAAACCAACACACATCTTGACATATCTCCCACATTGATCGCAGTGTCTCCAGAAACGGCATTCAAGGAGCCAGGACCTTTTCTCCCTACACTGTCCATTGAGTTGTCCTCAAAACCAATATACATCCTGCTATATCTCCCACATGGAAAGTGCCAGGAGGGAGAAGTGGGGATTATGTTTAGACTTTCTCGGAACTGCTTCAAATCAACTAGATATCTTTGTGCTGTAAATCTCCCAACAGCCAAACGCAAAAGCAGCAAACATCTCGCTGTATGTCCCACATCCAAAGTGCCAAGAGAGAGCTTGCTCTCCCTGTCTTTGAGTACTGTTTTCACTGTCCCGGTTACCTCTTTGCTAACGTTCTCTTCAGAGCTGCAGTGAAAGCAGGAACCACGTGGAGAAGGCACCCACACTGAAAGTGCCTGGAGGGAACATTGGGGCTTCTTCTCAGTGTCTCTGACATAGGGTTTCACTGTCCCGGGAAAGTCTCTGCTAACACCCTGCAGAGCGCTGTGCCCAATATACAGAAACGTCTTGCGGTATCTCCTACAGGGAAAGTGCCAGGAGGGAATTGTCGAGCTTGTTCTCAGTGTCTCTGAGAATTGCTCTGATTATCTGTGTGACCTCTTTGCTAAGACTCTCCAGAGAGCCGTCCTCAAAACCAACACACATCTTGACATATCTCCCACATTGATCGCAGTGTCTCCAGAAACGGCATTCAAGGAGCCAGGAACTTTTCTCCCTACACTGTCCATTGAGTTGTCCTCAAAACCAATATACATCCTGCTGTATCTCCCACGTGGAAAGTGCCAGGAGGGAGAAGTGGGGATTATGTTTAGACTTTCTCGGAACTGCTTCAAATCAACTAGTTATCTTTGTGCTGTAAATCGCCCAACAGCCAAACGCAAAAGCAGCAAACATCTCGCTGTATGTCCCACATCCAAAGTGCCAAGAGAGAGCTTGCTCTCCCTGTCTTTGAGTACTGTTTTCACTGTCCCGGTTACCTCTTTGCTAACATTCTCTTCAGAGCTGCAGTGAAAGCAGGAACCACGTGGAGAAGGCACCCACACTGAAAGTGCCTGGAGGGAACATTGGGGCTTCTTCTCAGTGTCTCTGACATAGGGTTTCACTGTCCCGGGAAAGTCTCTGCTAACACCCTGCAGAGCGCTGTGCCCAATATACAGAAACGTCTTGCGGTATCTCCTACAGGGAAAGTGCCAGGAGGGAATTGTGGAGCTTGTTCTCAGTGTCTCTGAGAATTGCTCTGATTATCTGTGTGACCTCTTTGCTAAGACTCTCCAGAGAGCCGTCCTCAAAACAAACACACATCTTGACATATCTCCCACATTGATCGCAGTGTCTCCAGAAACGGCATTCAAGGAGCCAGGACCTTTTCTCCCTACACTGTCCATTGAGTTGTCCTCAAAACCAATATACATCCTGCTGTATCTCCCACGTGGAAAGTGCCAGGAGGGAGAAGTGGGGATTATGTTTAGACTTTCTCGGAACTGCTTCAAATCAACTAGATATCTTTGTGCTGTAAATCTCCCAACAGCCAAACGCAAAAGCAGCAAACATCTCGCTGTATGTCCCACATCCAAAGTGCCAAGAGAGAGCTTGCTCTCCCTGTCTTTGAGTACTGTTTTCACTGTCCCGGTTACCTCTTTGCTAACATTCTCTTCAGAGCTGCAGTGAAAGCAGGAACCACGTGGAGAAGGCACCCACACTGAAAGTGCCTGGAGGGAACATTGGGGCTTCTTCTCAGTGTCTCTGACATAGGGTTTCACTGTCCCGGGAAAGTATCTGCTAACACCCTGCAGAGCGCTGTGCCCAATCTACAGAAACGTCTTGCGGTATCTCCTACAGGGAAAGTGCCAGGAGGGAACTGTCCATCTTGTTCTCAGTGTCTCTGAGAATTGCTCTGATTATCCCTGTGACCTCTTTGCTAAGACTCTCCAGAGAGCCGTCCTCAAAACCAACACACATCTTGACATATCTCCCTCATTGATCGCAGTGTCTCCAGGAACGGCATTCAAGGAGCCAGGAACTTTTCTCCCTACACTGTCCATTGAGTTGTCCTCAAAACCAATATACATCCTGCTATATCTCCCACATGGAAAGTGCCAGGAGGGAGAAGTGGCGATTATGTTTAGACTTTCTCGGAACTGCTTCAAATCAACTAGATATCTTTGTGCTGTAAATCTCCCAACAGCCAAACGCAAAAGCAGCAAACATCTCGCTGTATGTCCCACATCCAAAGTGCCAAGAGAGAGCTTGCTCTCCCTGTCTTTGAGTACTGTTTTCACTGTCCCGGTTACCTCTTTGCTAACATTCTCTTCAGCGCTGCAGGGAAACCAGGAACCACGTGGAGAAGGCACCCACACTGAAAGTGCCTGGAGGGAACATTGGGGCTTCTTCTCAGTGTCTCTGACATAGGGTTTCACTGTCCCGGGAAAGTCTCTGCTAACACCCTGCAGAGCGCTGTGCCCAATCTACAGAAACGTCTTGCGGTATCTCCTACAGGGAAAGTGCCAGGAGGGAATTGTCGAGCTTGTTCTCAGTGTCTCTGAGAATTGCTCTGATTATCCCTGTGACCTCTTTGCTAAGACTCTCCAGAGAGCCGTCCTCAAAACCAACACACATCTTGACATATCTCCCACATTGATCGCAGTGTCTCCAGAAACGGCATTCAAGGAGCCAGGACCTTTTCTCCCTACACTGTCCATTGAGTTGTCCTCAAAACCAATATACATCCTGCTGTATCTCCCACATGGAAAGTGCCAGGAGGGAGAAGTGGGGATTATGTTTAGACTTTCTCGGAACTGCTTCAAATCAACTAGTTATCTTTGTGCTGTAAATCGCCCAACAGCCAAACGCAAAAGCAGCAAACATCTCGCTGTATGTCCCACATCCAAAGTGCCAAGAGAGAGCTTGCTCTCCCTGTCTTTGAGTACTGTTTTCGCTGTGCCGGTTACCTCTTTGCTAACATTCTCTTCAGCGCTGCAGGGAAACCAGGAACCACGTGGAGAAGGCACCCACACTGAAAGTGCCTGGAGGGAACATTGGGGCTTCTTCTCAGTGTCTCTGACATAGGGTTTCACTGTCCCGGGAAAGTCTCTGCTAACACCCTGCAGAGCGCTGTGCCCAATCTACAGAAACGTCTTGCGGTATCTCCTACAGGGAAAGTGCCAGGAGGGAACTGTCCATCTTGTTCTCAGTGTCTCTGAGAATTGCTCTGATTATCCCTGTGACCTCTTTGCTAAGACTCTCCAGAGAGCCGTCCTCAAAACCAACACACATCTTGACATATCTCCCACATTGATCGCAGTGTCTCCAGGAACGGCATTCAAGGAGCCAGGAACTTTTCTCCCTACACTGTCCATTGAGTTGTCCTCAAAACCAATATACATCCTGCTATATCTCCCACATGGAAAGTGCCAGGAGGGAGAAGTGGCGATTATGTTTAGACTTTCTCGGAACTGCTTCAAATCAACTAGATATCTTTGTGCTGTAAATCTCCCAACAGCCAAACGCAAAAGCAGCAAACATCTCGCTGTATGTCCCACATCCAAAGTGCCAAGAGAGAGCTTGCTCTCCCTGTCTTTGAGTACTGTTTTCGCTGTGCCGGTTACCTCTTTGCTAACATTCTCTTCAGCGCTGCAGGGAAACCAGGAACCACGTGGAGAAGGCACCCACACTGAAAGTGCCTGGAGGGAACATTGGGGCTTCTTCTCAGTGTCTCTGACATAGGGTTTCACTGTCCCGGGAAAGTCTCTGCTAACACCCTGCAGAGCGCTGTGCCCAATCTACAGAAACGTCTTGCGGTATCTCCTACAGGGAAAGTGCCAGGAGGGAATTGTCGAGCTTGTTCTCAGTGTCTCTGAGAATTGCTCTGATTATCCCTGTGACCTCTTTGCTAAGACTCTCCAGAGAGCCGTCCTCAAAACCAACACACATCTTGACATATCTCCCACATTGATCGCAGTGTCTCCAGGAACGGCATTCAAGGAGCCAGGACCTTTTCTCCCTACACTGTCCATTGAGTTGTCCTCAAAACCAATATACATCCTGCTATATCTCCCACATGGAAAGTGCCAGGAGGGAGAAGTGGGGATTATGTTTAGACTTCCTCGGAACTGCTTCAAATCAACTAGATATCTTTGTGCTGTAAATCTCCCAACAGCCAAACGCAAAAGCAGCAAACATCTCGCTGTATGTCCCACATCCAAAGTGCCAAGAGAGAGCTTGCTCTCCCTGTCTTTGAGTACTGTTTTCGCTGTGCCGGTTACCTCTTTGCTAACATTCTCTTCAGCGCTGCAGGGAAACCAGGAACCACGTGGAGAAGGCACCCACACTGAAAGTGCCTGGAGGGAACATTGGGGCTTCTTCTCAGTGTCTCTGACATAGGGTTTCACTGTCCCGGGAAAGTCTCTGCTAACACCCTGCAGAGCGCTGTGCCCAATCTACAGAAACGTCTTGCGGTATCTCCTACAGGGAAAGTGCCAGGAGGGAACTGTCCATCTTGTTCTCAGTGTCTCTGAGAATTGCTCTGATTATCCCTGTGACCTCTTTGCTAAGACTCTCCAGAGAGCCGTCCTCAAAACCAACACACATCTTGACATATCTCCCACATTGATCGCAGTGTCTCCAGGAACGGCATTCAAGGAGCCAGGAACTTTTCTCCCTACACTGTCCATTGAGTTGTCCTCAAAACCAATATACATCCTGCTATATCTCCCACATGGAAAGTGCCAGGAGGGAGAAGTGGCGATTATGTTTAGACTTTCTCGGAACTGCTTCAAATCAACTAGATATCTTTGTGCTGTAAATCTCCCAACAGCCAAACGCAAAAGCAGCAAACATCTCGCTGTATGTCCCACATCCAAAGTGCCAAGAGAGAGCTTGCTCTCCCTCTCTTTGAGTACTGTTTTCGCTGTGCCGGTTACCTCTTTGCTAACATTCTCTTCAGCGCTGCAGGGAAACCAGGAACCACGTGGAGAAGGCACCCACACTGAAAGTGCCTGGAGGGAACATTGGGGCTTCTTCTCAGTGTCTCTGACATAGGGTTTCACTGTCCCGGGAAAGTCTCTGCTAACACCCTGCAGAGCGCTGTGCCCAATCTACAGAAACGTCTTGCGGTATCTCCTACAGGGAAAGTGCCAGGAGGGAATTGTCGAGCTTGTTCTCAGTGTCTCTGAGAATTGCTCTGATTATCCCTGTGACCTCTTTGCTAAGACTCTCCAGAGAGCCGTCCTCAAAACCAACACACATCTTGACATATCTCCCACATTGATCGCAGTGTCTCCAGGAACGGCATTCAAGGAGCCAGGACCTTTTCTCCCTACACTGTCCATTGAGTTGTCCTCAAAACCAATATACATCCTGCTATATCTCCCACATGGAAAGTGCCAGGAGGGAGAAGTGGGGATTATGTTTAGACTTCCTCGGAACTGCTTCAAATCAACTAGATATCTTTGTGCTGTAAATCTCCCAACAGCCAAACGCAAAAGCAGCAAACATCTCGCTGTATGTCCCACATCCAAAGTGCCAAGAGAGAGCTTGCTCTCCCTGTCTTTGAGTACTGTTTTCGCTGTGCCGGTTACCTCTTTGCTAACATTCTCTTCAGCGCTGCAGGGAAACCAGGAACCACGTGGAGAAGGCACCCACACTGAAAGTGCCTGGAGGGAACATTGGGGCTTCTTCTCAGTGTCTCTGACATAGGGTTTCACTGTCCCGGGAAAGTCTCTGCTAACACCCTGCAGAGCGCTGTGCCCAATCTACAGAAACGTCTTGCGGTATCTCCTACAGGGAAAGTGCCAGGAGGGAATTGTCGAGCTTGTTCTCAGTGTCTCTGAGAATTGCTCTGATTATCCCTGTGACCTCTTTGCTAAGACTCTCCAGAGAGCCGTCCTCAAAACAAACACACATCTTGACATATCTCCCTCATTGATCGCAGTGTCTCCAGGAACGGCATTCAAGGAGCCAGGAACTTTTCTCCCTACACTGTCCATTGAGTTGTCCTCAAAACCAATATACATCCTGCTATATCTCCCACATGGAAAGTGCCAGGAGGGAGAAGTGGCGATTATGTTTAGACTTTCTCGGAACTGCTTCAAATCAACTAGATATCTTTGTGCTGTAAATCTCCCAACAGCCAAACGCAAAAGCAGCAAACATCTCGCTGTATGTCCCACATCCAAAGTGCCAAGAGAGAGCTTGCTCTCCCTGTCTTTGAGTACTGTTTTCACTGTCCCGGTTACCTCTTTGCTAACATTCTCTTCAGCGCTGCAGGGAAACCAGGAACCACGTGGAGAAGGCACCCACACTGAAAGTGCCTGGAGGGAACATTGGGGCTTCTTCTCAGTGTCTCTGACATAGGGTTTCACTGTCCCGGGAAAGTCTCTGCTAACACCCTGCAGAGCGCTGTGCCCAATCTACAGAAACGTCTTGCGGTATCTCCTACAGGGAAAGTGCCAGGAGGGAACTGTCCATCTTGTTCTCAGTGTCTCTGAGAATTGCTCTGATTATCCCTGTGACCTCTTTGCTAAGACTCTCCAGAGAGCCGTCCTCAAAACCAACACACATCTTGACATATCTCCCACATTGATCGCAGTGTCTCCAGGAACGGCATTCAAGGAGCCAGGAACTTTTCTCCCTACACTGTCCATTGAGTTGTCCTCAAAACCAATATACATCCTGCTATATCTCCCACATGGAAAGTGCCAGGAGGGAGAAGTGGCGATTATGTTTAGACTTTCTCGGAACTGCTTCAAATCAACTAGATATCTTTGTGCTGTAAATCTCCCAACAGCCAAACGCAAAAGCAGCAAACATCTCGCTGTATGTCCCACATCCAAAGTGCCAAGAGAGAGCTTGCTCTCCCTGTCTTTGAGTACTGTTTTCGCTGTGCCGGTTACCTCTTTGCTAACATTCTCTTCAGCGCTGCAGGGAAACCAGGAACCACGTGGAGAAGGCACCCACACTGAAAGTGCCTGGAGGGAACATTGGGGCTTCTTCTCAGTGTCTCTGACATAGGGTTTCACTGTCCCGGGAAAGTCTCTGCTAACACCCTGCAGAGCGCTGTGCCCAATCTACAGAAACGTCTTGCGGTATCTCCTACAGGGAAAGTGCCAGGAGGGAACTGTCCATCTTGTTCTCAGTGTCTCTGAGAATTGCTCTGATTATCCCTGTGACCTCTTTGCTAAGACTCTCCAGAGAGCCGTCCTCAAAACAAACACACATCTTGACATATCTCCCACATTGATCGCAGTGTCTCCAGGAACGGCATTCAAGGAGCCAGGACCTTTTCTCCCTACACTGTCCATTGAGTTGTCCTCAAAACCAATATACATCCTGCTATATCTCCCACATGGAAAGTGCCAGGAGGGAGAAGTGGCGATTATGTTTAGACTTTCTCGGAACTGCTTCAAATCAACTAGATATCTTTGTGCTGTAAATCTCCCAACAGCCAAACGCAAAAGCAGCAAACATCTCGCTGTATGTCCCACATCCAAAGTGCCAAGAGAGAGCTTGCTCTCCCTGTCTTTGAGTACTGTTTTCGCTGTCCCGGTTACCTCTTTGCTAACATTCTCTTCAGCGCTGCAGGGAAACCAGGAACCACGTGGAGAAGGCACCCACACTGAAAGTGCCTGGAGGGAACATTGGGGCTTCTTCTCAGTGTCTCTGACATAGGGTTTCACTGTCCCGGGAAAGTCTCTGCTAACACCCTGCAGAGCGCTGTGCCCAATCTACAGAAACGTCTTGCGGTATCTCCTACAGGGAAAGTGCCAGGAGGGAACTGTCCATCTTGTTCTCAGTGTCTCTGAGAATTGCTCTGATTATCCCTGTGACCTCTTTGCTAAGACTCTCCAGAGAGCCGTCCTCAAAACCAACACACATCTTGACATATCTCCCACATTGATCGCAGTGTCTCCAGGAACGGCATTCAAGGAGCCAGGAACTTTTCTCCCTACACTGTCCATTGAGTTGTCCTCAAAACCAATATACATCCTGCTATATCTCCCACATGGAAAGTGCCAGGAGGGAGAAGTGGCGATTATGTTTAGACTTTCTCGGAACTGCTTCAAATCAACTAGATATCTTTGTGCTGTAAATCTCCCAACAGGCAAACGCAAAAGCAGCAAACATCTCGCTGTATGTCCCACATCCAAAGTGCCAAGAGAGAGCTTGCTCTCCCTGTCTTTGAGTACTGTTTTCGCTGTGCCGGTTACCTCTTTGCTAACATTCTCTTCAGCGCTGCAGGGAAACCAGGAACCACGTGGAGAAGGCACCCACACTGAAAGTGCCTGGAGGGAACATTGGGGCTTCTTCTCAGTGTCTCTGACATAGGGTTTCACTGTCCCGGGAAAGTCTCTGCTAACACCCTGCAGAGCGCTGTGCCCAATCTACAGAAACGTCTTGCGGTATCTCCTACAGGGAAAGTGCCAGGAGGGAATTGTCGAGCTTGTTCTCAGTGTCTCTGAGAATTGCTCTGATTATCCCTGTGACCTCTTTGCTAAGACTCTCCAGAGAGCCGTCCTCAAAACCAACACACATCTTGACATATCTCCCACATTGATCGCAGTGTCTCCAGGAACGGCATTCAAGGAGCCAGGAACTTTTCTCCCTACACTGTCCATTGAGTTGTCCTCAAAACCAATATACATCCTGCTATATCTCCCACATGGAAAGTGCCAGGAGGGAGAAGTGGCGATTATGTTTAGACTTTCTCGGAACTGCTTCAAATCAACTAGATATCTTTGTGCTGTAAATCTCCCAACAGCCAAACGCAAAAGCAGCAAACATCTCGCTGTATGTCCCACATCCAAAGTGCCAAGAGAGAGCTTGCTCTCCCTGTCTTTGAGTACTGTTTTCGCTGTGCCGGTTACCTCTTTGCTAACATTCTCTTCAGCGCTGCAGGGAAACCAGGAACCACGTGGAGAAGGCACCCACACTGAAAGTGCCTGGAGGGAACATTGGGGCTTCTTCTCAGTGTCTCTGACATAGGGTTTCACTGTCCCGGGAAAGTCTCTGCTAACACCCTGCAGAGCGCTGTGCCCAATCTACAGAAACGTCTTGCGGTATCTCCTACAGGGAAAGTGCCAGGAGGGAACTGTCCATCTTGTTCTCAGTGTCTCTGAGAATTGCTCTGATTATCCCTGTGACCTCTTTGCTAAGACTCTCCAGAGAGCCGTCCTCAAAACCAACACACATCTTGACATATCTCCCACATTGATCGCAGTGTCTCCAGGAACGGCATTCAAGGAGCCAGGAACTTTTCTCCCTACACTGTCCATTGAGTTGTCCTCAAAACCAATATACATCCTGCTATATCTCCCACATGGAAAGTGCCAGGAGGGAGAAGTGGGGATTATGTTTAGACTTTCTCGGAACTGCTTCAAATCAACTAGATATTTTTGTGCTGTAAATCTCCCAACAGCCAAACGCAAAAGCAGCAAACATCTCGCTGTATGTCCCACATCCAAAGTGCCAAGAGAGAGCTTGCTCTCCCTGTCTTTGAGTACTGTTTTCGCTGTGCCGGTTACCTCTTTGCTAACATTCTCTTCAGCGCTGCAGGGAAACCAGGAACCACGTGGAGAAGGCACCCACACTGAAAGTGCCTGGAGGGAACATTGGGGCTTCTTCTCAGTGTCTCTGACATAGGGTTTCACTGTCCCGGGAAAGTCTCTGCTAACACCCTGCAGAGCGCTGTGCCCAATCTACAGAAACGTCTTGCGGTATCTCCTACAGGGAAAGTGCCAGGAGGGAATTGTCGAGCTTGTTCTCAGTGTCTCTGAGAATTGCTCTGATTATCCCTGTGACCTCTTTGCTAAGACTCTCCAGAGAGCCGTCCTCAAAACCAACACACATCTTGACATATCTCCCACATTGATCGCAGTGTCTCCAGGAACGGCATTCAAGGAGCCAGGAACTTTTCTCCCTACACTGTCCATTGAGTTGTCCTCAAAACCAATATACATCCTGCTATATCTCCCACATGGAAAGTGCCAGGAGGGAGAAGTGGCGATTATGTTTAGACTTTCTCGGAACTGCTTCAAATCAACTAGATATCTTTGTGCTGTAAATCTCCCAACAGCCAAACGCAAAAGCAGCAAACATCTCGCTGTATGTCCCACATCCAAAGTGCCAAGAGAGAGCTTGCTCTCCCTGTCTTTGAGTACTGTTTTCACTGTCCCGGTTACCTCTTTGCTAACATTCTCTTCAGCGCTGCAGGGAAACCAGGAACCACGTGGAGAAGGCACCCACACTGAAAGTGCCTGGAGGGAACATTGGGGCTTCTTCTCAGTGTCTCTGACATAGGGTTTCACTGTCCCGGGAAAGTCTCTGCTAACACCCTGCAGAGCGCTGTGCCCAATCTACAGAAACGTCTTGCGGTATCTCCTACAGGGAAAGTGCCAGGAGGGAATTGTCGAGCTTGTTCTCAGTGTCTCTGAGAATTGCTCTGATTATCCCTGTGACCTCTTTGCTAAGACTCTCCAGAGAGCCGTCCTCAAAACAAACACACATCTTGACATATCTCCCACATTGATCGCAGTGTCTCCAGGAACGGCATTCAAGGAGCCAGGAACTTTTCTCCCTACACTGTCCATTGAGTTGTCCTCAAAACCAATATACATCCTGCTATATCTCCCACATGGAAAGTGCCAGGAGGGAGAAGTGGCGATTATGTTTAGACTTTCTCGGAACTGCTTCAAATCAACTAGATATCTTTGTGCTGTAAATCTCCCAACAGCCAAACGCAAAAGCAGCAAACATCTCGCTGTATGTCCCACATCCAAAGTGCCAAGAGAGAGCTTGCTCTCCCTCTCTTTGAGTACTGTTTTCGCTGTGCCGGTTACCTCTTTGCTAACATTCTCTTCAGCGCTGCAGGGAAACCAGGAACCACGTGGAGAAGGCACCCACACTGAAAGTGCCTGGAGGGAACATTGGGGCTTCTTCTCAGTGTCTCTGACATAGGGTTTCACTGTCCCGGGAAAGTCTCTGCTAACACCCTGCAGAGCGCTGTGCCCAATCTACAGAAACGTCTTGCGGTATCTCCTACAGGGAAAGTGCCAGGAGGGAACTGTCCATCTTGTTCTCAGTGTCTCTGAGAATTGCTCTGATTATCCCTGTGACCTCTTTGCTAAGACTCTCCAGAGAGCCGTCCTCAAAACCAACACACATCTTGACATATCTCCCACATTGATCGCAGTGTCTCCAGGAACGGCATTCAAGGAGCCAGGAACTTTTCTCCCTACACTGTCCATTGAGTTGTCCTCAAAACCAATATACATCCTGCTATATCTCCCACATGGAAAGTGCCAGGAGGGAGAAGTGGCGATTATGTTTAGACTTTCTCGGAACTGCTTCAAATCAACTAGATATCTTTGTGCTGTAAATCTCCCAACAGCCAAACGCAAAAGCAGCAAACATCTCGCTGTATGTCCCACATCCAAAGTGCCAAGAGAGAGCTTGCTCTCCCTGTCTTTGAGTACTGTTTTCACTGTCCCGGTTACCTCTTTGCTAACATTCTCTTCAGCGCTGCAGGGAAACCAGGAACCACGTGGAGAAGGCACCCACACTGAAAGTGCCTGGAGGGAACATTGGGGCTTCTTCTCAGTGTCTCTGACATAGGGTTTCACTGTCCCGGGAAAGTCTCTGCTAACACCCTGCAGAGCGCTGTGCCCAATCTACAGAAACGTCTTGCGGTATCTCCTACAGGGAAAGTGCCAGGAGGGAACTGTCCATCTTGTTCTCAGTGTCTCTGAGAATTGCTCTGATTATCCCTGTGACCTCTTTGCTAAGACTCTCCAGAGAGCCGTCCTCAAAACCAACACACATCTTGACATATCTCCCACATTGATCGCAGTGTCTCCAGGAACGGCATTCAAGGAGCCAGGAACTTTTCTCCCTACACTGTCCATTGAGTTGTCCTCAAAACCAATATACATCCTGCTATATCTCCCACATGGAAAGTGCCAGGAGGGAGAAGTGGCGATTATGTTTAGACTTTCTCGGAACTGCTTCAAATCAACTAGATATCTTTGTGCTGTAAATCTCCCAACAGCCAAACGCAAAAGCAGCAAACATCTCGCTGTATGTCCCACATCCAAAGTGCCAAGAGAGAGCTTGCTCTCCCTGTCTTTGAGTACTGTTTTCGCTGTGCCGGTTACCTCTTTGCTAACATTCTCTTCAGCGCTGCAGGGAAACCAGGAACCACGTGGAGAAGGCACCCACACTGAAAGTGCCTGGAGGGAACATTGGGGCTTCTTCTCAGTGTCTCTGACATAGGGTTTCACTGTCCCGGGAAAGTCTCTGCTAACACCCTGCAGAGCGCTGTGCCCAATCTACAGAAACGTCTTGCGGTATCTCCTACAGGGAAAGTGCCAGGAGGGAACTGTCCATCTTGTTCTCAGTGTCTCTGAGAATTGCTCTGATTATCCCTGTGACCTCTTTGCTAAGACTCTCCAGAGAGCCGTCCTCAAAACAAACACACATCTTGACATATCTCCCTCATTGATCGCAGTGTCTCCAGGAACGGCATTCAAGGAGCCAGGAACTTTTCTCCCTACACTGTCCATTGAGTTGTCCTCAAAACCAATATACATCCTGCTATATCTCCCACATGGAAAGTGCCAGGAGGGAGAAGTGGCGATTATGTTTAGACTTTCTCGGAACTGCTTCAAATCAACTAGATATCTTTGTGCTGTAAATCTCCCAACAGCCAAACGCAAAAGCAGCAAACATCTCGCTGTATGTCCCACATCCAAAGTGCCAAGAGAGAGCTTGCTCTCCCTGTCTTTGAGTACTGTTTTCACTGTCCCGGTTACCTCTTTGCTAACATTCTCTTCAGCGCTGCAGGGAAACCAGGAACCACGTGGAGAAGGCACCCACACTGAAAGTGCCTGGAGGGAACATTGGGGCTTCTTCTCAGTGTCTCTGACATAGGGTTTCACTGTCCCGGGAAAGTCTCTGCTAACACCCTGCAGAGCGCTGTGCCCAATCTACAGAAACGTCTTGCGGTATCTCCTACAGGGAAAGTGCCAGGAGGGAACTGTCCATCTTGTTCTCAGTGTCTCTGAGAATTGCTCTGATTATCCCTGTGACCTCTTTGCTAAGACTCTCCAGAGAGCCGTCCTCAAAACCAACACACATCTTGACATATCTCCCACATTGATCGCAGTGTCTCCAGGAACGGCATTCAAGGAGCCAGGAACTTTTCTCCCTACACTGTCCATTGAGTTGTCCTCAAAACCAATATACATCCTGCTATATCTCCCACATGGAAAGTGCCAGGAGGGAGAAGTGGCGATTATGTTTAGACTTTCTCGGAACTGCTTCAAATCAACTAGATATCTTTGTGCTGTAAATCTCCCAACAGCCAAACGCAAAAGCAGCAAACATCTCGCTGTATGTCCCACATCCAAAGTGCCAAGAGAGAGCTTGCTCTCCCTGTCTTTGAGTACTGTTTTCGCTGTGCCGGTTACCTCTTTGCTAACATTCTCTTCAGCGCTGCAGGGAAACCAGGAACCACGTGGAGAAGGCACCCACACTGAAAGTGCCTGGAGGGAACATTGGGGCTTCTTCTCAGTGTCTCTGACATAGGGTTTCACTGTCCCGGGAAAGTCTCTGCTAACACCCTGCAGAGCGCTGTGCCCAATCTACAGAAACGTCTTGCGGTATCTCCTACAGGGAAAGTGCCAGGAGGGAATTGTCGAGCTTGTTCTCAGTGTCTCTGAGAATTGCTCTGATTATCCCTGTGACCTCTTTGCTAAGACTCTCCAGAGAGCCGTCCTCAAAACAAACACACATCTTGACATATCTCCCTCATTGATCGCAGTGTCTCCAGGAACGGCATTCAAGGAGCCAGGAACTTTTCTCCCTACACTGTCCATTGAGTTGTCCTCAAAACCAATATACATCCTGCTATATCTCCCACATGGAAAGTGCCAGGAGGGAGAAGTGGGGATTATGTTTAGACTTTCTCGGAACTGCTTCAAATCAACTAGATATCTTTGTGCTGTAAATCGCCCAACAGCCAAACGCAAAAGCAGCAAACATCTCGCTGTATGTCCCACATCCAAAGTGCCAAGAGAGAGCTTGCTCTCCCTGTCTTTGAGTACTGTTTTCACTGTCCCGGTTACCTCTTTGCTAACATTCTCTTCAGCGCTGCAGGGAAACCAGGAACCACGTGGAGAAGGCACCCACACTGAAAGTGCCTGGAGGGAACATTGGGGCTTCTTCTCAGTGTCTCTGACATAGGGTTTCACTGTCCCGGGAAAGTCTCTGCTAACACCCTGCAGAGCGCTGTGCCCAATCTACAGAAACGTCTTGCGGTATCTCCTACAGGGAAAGTGCCAGGAGGGAACTGTCCATCTTGTTCTCAGTGTCTCTGAGAATTGCTCTGATTATCCCTGTGACCTCTTTGCTAAGACTCTCCAGAGAGCCGTCCTCAAAACCAACACACATCTTGACATATCTCCCACATTGATCGCAGTGTCTCCAGGAACGGCATTCAAGGAGCCAGGAACTTTTCTCCCTACACTGTCCATTGAGTTGTCCTCAAAACCAATATACATCCTGCTATATCTCCCACATGGAAAGTGCCAGGAGGGAGAAGTGGCGATTATGTTTAGACTTTCTCGGAACTGCTTCAAATCAACTAGATATCTTTGTGCTGTAAATCCCCCAACAGCCAAACGCAAAAGCAGCAAACATCTCGCTGTATGTCCCACATCCAAAGTGCCAAGAGAGAGCTTGCTCTCCCTGTCTTTGAGTACTGTTTTCGCTGTGCCGGTTACCTCTTTGCTAACATTCTCTTCAGCGCTGCAGGGAAACCAGGAACCACGTGGAGAAGGCACCCACACTGAAAGTGCCTGGAGGGAACATTGGGGCTTCTTCTCAGTGTCTCTGACATAGGGTTTCACTGTCCCGGGAAAGTCTCTGCTAACACCCTGCAGAGCGCTGTGCCCAATCTACAGAAACGTCTTGCGGTATCTCCTACAGGGAAAGTGCCAGGAGGGAACTGTCCATCTTGTTCTCAGTGTCTCTGAGAATTGCTCTGATTATCCCTGTGACCTCTTTGCTAAGACTCTCCAGAGAGCCGTCCTCAAAACAAACACACATCTTGACATATCTCCCTCATTGATCGCAGTGTCTCCAGGAACGGCATTCAAGGAGCCAGGACCTTTTCTCCCTACACTGTCCATTGAGTTGTCCTCAAAACCAATATACATCCTGCTATATCTCCCACATGGAAAGTGCCAGGAGGGAGAAGTGGCGATTATGTTTAGACTTTCTCGGAACTGCTTCAAATCAACTAGATATCTTTGTGCTGTAAATCTCCCAACAGCCAAACGCAAAAGCAGCAAACATCTCGCTGTATGTCCCACATCCAAAGTGCCAAGAGAGAGCTTGCTCTCCCTGTCTTTGAGTACTGTTTTCGCTGTCCCGGTTACCTCTTTGCTAACATTCTCTTCAGCGCTGCAGGGAAACCAGGAACCACGTGGAGAAGGCACCCACACTGAAAGTGCCTGGAGGGAACATTGGGGCTTCTTCTCAGTGTCTCTGACATAGGGTTTCACTGTCCCGGGAAAGTCTCTGCTAACACCCTGCAGAGCGCTGTGCCCAATCTACAGAAACGTCTTGCGGTATCTCCTACAGGGAAAGTGCCAGGAGGGAACTGTCCATCTTGTTCTCAGTGTCTCTGAGAATTGCTCTGATTATCCCTGTGACCTCTTTGCTAAGACTCTCCAGAGAGCCGTCCTCAAAACCAACACACATCTTGACATATCTCCCACATTGATCGCAGTGTCTCCAGGAACGGCATTCAAGGAGCCAGGAACTTTTCTCCCTACACTGTCCATTGAGTTGTCCTCAAAACCAATATACATCCTGCTATATCTCCCACATGGAAAGTGCCAGGAGGGAGAAGTGGCGATTATGTTTAGACTTTCTCGGAACTGCTTCAAATCAACTAGATATCTTTGTGCTGTAAATCTCCCAACAGCCAAACGCAAAAGCAGCAAACATCTCGCTGTATGTCCCACATCCAAAGTGCCAAGAGAGAGCTTGCTCTCCCTGTCTTTGAGTACTGTTTTCGCTGTGCCGGTTACCTCTTTGCTAACATTCTCTTCAGCGCTGCAGGGAAACCAGGAACCACGTGGAGAAGGCACCCACACTGAAAGTGCCTGGAGGGAACATTGGGGCTTCTTCTCAGTGTCTCTGACATAGGGTTTCACTGTCCCGGGAAAGTCTCTGCTAACACCCTGCAGAGCGCTGTGCCCAATCTACAGAAACGTCTTGCGGTATCTCCTACAGGGAAAGTGCCAGGAGGGAACTGTCCATCTTGTTCTCAGTGTCTCTGAGAATTGCTCTGATTATCCCTGTGACCTCTTTGCTAAGACTCTCCAGAGAGCCGTCCTCAAAACCAACACACATCTTGACATATCTCCCACATTGATCGCAGTGTCTCCAGGAACGGCATTCAAGGAGCCAGGAACTTTTCTCCCTACACTGTCCATTGAGTTGTCCTCAAAACCAATATACATCCTGCTATATCTCCCACATGGAAAGTGCCAGGAGGGAGAAGTGGCGATTATGTTTAGACTTTCTCGGAACTGCTTCAAATCAACTAGATATCTTTGTGCTGTAAATCTCCCAACAGCCAAACGCAAAAGCAGCAAACATCTCGCTGTATGTCCCACATCCAAAGTGCCAAGAGAGAGCTTGCTCTCCCTGTCTTTGAGTACTGTTTTCGCTGTGCCGGTTACCTCTTTGCTAACATTCTCTTCAGCGCTGCAGGGAAACCAGGAACCACGTGGAGAAGGCACCCACACTGAAAGTGCCTGGAGGGAACATTGGGGCTTCTTCTCAGTGTCTCTGACATAGGGTTTCACTGTCCCGGGAAAGTCTCTGCTAACACCCTGCAGAGCGCTGTGCCCAATCTACAGAAACGTCTTGCGGTATCTCCTACAGGGAAAGTGCCAGGAGGGAACTGTCCATCTTGTTCTCAGTGTCTCTGAGAATTGCTCTGATTATCCCTGTGACCTCTTTGCTAAGACTCTCCAGAGAGCCGTCCTCAAAACCAACACACATCTTGACATATCTCCCACATTGATCGCAGTGTCTCCAGGAACGGCATTCAAGGAGCCAGGAACTTTTCTCCCTACACTGTCCATTGAGTTGTCCTCAAAACCAATATACATCCTGCTATATCTCCCACATGGAAAGTGCCAGGAGGGAGAAGTGGGGATTATGTTTAGACTTTCTCGGAACTGCTTCAAATCAACTAGATATCTTTGTGCTGTAAATCTCCCAACAGCCAAACGCAAAAGCAGCAAACATCTCGCTGTATGTCCCACATCCAAAGTGCCAAGAGAGAGCTTGCTCTCCCTGTCTTTGAGTACTGTTTTCGCTGTGCCGGTTACCTCTTTGCTAACATTCTCTTCAGCGCTGCAGGGAAACCAGGAACCACGTGGAGAAGGCACCCACACTGAAAGTGCCTGGAGGGAACATTGGGGCTTCTTCTCAGTGTCTCTGACATAGGGTTTCACTGTCCCGGGAAAGTCTCTGCTAACACCCTGCAGAGCGCTGTGCCCAATCTACAGAAACGTCTTGCGGTATCTCCTACAGGGAAAGTGCCAGGAGGGAATTGTCGAGCTTGTTCTCAGTGTCTCTGAGAATTGCTCTGATTATCCCTGTGACCTCTTTGCTAAGACTCTCCAGAGAGCCGTCCTCAAAACCAACACACATCTTGACATATCTCCCACATTGATCGCAGTGTCTCCAGGAACGGCATTCAAGGAGCCAGGAACTTTTCTCCCTACACTGTCCATTGAGTTGTCCTCAAAACCAATATACATCCTGCTATATCTCCCACATGGAAAGTGCCAGGAGGGAGAAGTGGCGATTATGTTTAGACTTTCTCGGAACTGCTTCAAATCAACTAGATATCTTTGTGCTGTAAATCTCCCAACAGCCAAACGCAAAAGCAGCAAACATCTCGCTGTATGTCCCACATCCAAAGTGCCAAGAGAGAGCTTGCTCTCCCTCTCTTTGAGTACTGTTTTCGCTGTGCCGGTTACCTCTTTGCTAACATTCTCTTCAGCGCTGCAGGGAAACCAGGAACCACGTGGAGAAGGCACCCACACTGAAAGTGCCTGGAGGGAACATTGGGGCTTCTTCTCAGTGTCTCTGACATAGGGTTTCACTGTCCCGGGAAAGTCTCTGCTAACACCCTGCAGAGCGCTGTGCCCAATCTACAGAAACGTCTTGCGGTATCTCCTACAGGGAAAGTGCCAGGAGGGAACTGTCCATCTTGTTCTCAGTGTCTCTGAGAATTGCTCTGATTATCCCTGTGACCTCTTTGCTAAGACTCTCCAGAGAGCCGTCCTCAAAACCAACACACATCTTGACATATCTCCCACATTGATCGCAGTGTCTCCAGGAACGGCATTCAAGGAGCCAGGAACTTTTCTCCCTACACTGTCCATTGAGTTGTCCTCAAAACCAATATACATCCTGCTATATCTCCCACATGGAAAGTGCCAGGAGGGAGAAGTGGCGATTATGTTTAGACTTTCTCGGAACTGCTTCAAATCAACTAGATATCTTTGTGCTGTAAATCTCCCAACAGCCAAACGCAAAAGCAGCAAACATCTCGCTGTATGTCCCACATCCAAAGTGCCAAGAGAGAGCTTGCTCTCCCTGTCTTTGAGTACTGTTTTCACTGTCCCGGTTACCTCTTTGCTAACATTCTCTTCAGCGCTGCAGGGAAACCAGGAACCACGTGGAGAAGGCACCCACACTGAAAGTGCCTGGAGGGAACATTGGGGCTTCTTCTCAGTGTCTCTGACATAGGGTTTCACTGTCCCGGGAAAGTCTCTGCTAACACCCTGCAGAGCGCTGTGCCCAATCTACAGAAACGTCTTGCGGTATCTCCTACAGGGAAAGTGCCAGGAGGGAATTGTCGAGCTTGTTCTCAGTGTCTCTGAGAATTGCTCTGATTATCCCTGTGACCTCTTTGCTAAGACTCTCCAGAGAGCCGTCCTCAAAACAAACACACATCTTGACATATCTCCCACATTGATCGCAGTGTCTCCAGGAACGGCATTCAAGGAGCCAGGAACTTTTCTCCCTACACTGTCCATTGAGTTGTCCTCAAAACCAATATACATCCTGCTATATCTCCCACATGGAAAGTGCCAGGAGGGAGAAGTGGCGATTATGTTTAGACTTTCTCGGAACTGCTTCAAATCAACTAGATATCTTTGTGCTGTAAATCTCCCAACAGCCAAACGCAAAAGCAGCAAACATCTCGCTGTATGTCCCACATCCAAAGTGCCAAGAGAGAGCTTGCTCTCCCTCTCTTTGAGTACTGTTTTCGCTGTGCCGGTTACCTCTTTGCTAACATTCTCTTCAGCGCTGCAGGGAAACCAGGAACCACGTGGAGAAGGCACCCACACTGAAAGTGCCTGGAGGGAACATTGGGGCTTCTTCTCAGTGTCTCTGACATAGGGTTTCACTGTCCCGGGAAAGTCTCTGCTAACACCCTGCAGAGCGCTGTGCCCAATCTACAGAAACGTCTTGCGGTATCTCCTACAGGGAAAGTGCCAGGAGGGAACTGTCCATCTTGTTCTCAGTGTCTCTGAGAATTGCTCTGATTATCCCTGTGACCTCTTTGCTAAGACTCTCCAGAGAGCCGTCCTCAAAACCAACACACATCTTGACATATCTCCCACATTGATCGCAGTGTCTCCAGGAACGGCATTCAAGGAGCCAGGAACTTTTCTCCCTACACTGTCCATTGAGTTGTCCTCAAAACCAATATACATCCTGCTATATCTCCCACATGGAAAGTGCCAGGAGGGAGAAGTGGCGATTATGTTTAGACTTTCTCGGAACTGCTTCAAATCAACTAGATATCTTTGTGCTGTAAATCTCCCAACAGCCAAACGCAAAAGCAGCAAACATCTCGCTGTATGTCCCACATCCAAAGTGCCAAGAGAGAGCTTGCTCTCCCTGTCTTTGAGTACTGTTTTCACTGTCCCGGTTACCTCTTTGCTAACATTCTCTTCAGCGCTGCAGGGAAACCAGGAACCACGTGGAGAAGGCACCCACACTGAAAGTGCCTGGAGGGAACATTGGGGCTTCTTCTCAGTGTCTCTGACATAGGGTTTCACTGTCCCGGGAAAGTCTCTGCTAACACCCTGCAGAGCGCTGTGCCCAATCTACAGAAACGTCTTGCGGTATCTCCTACAGGGAAAGTGCCAGGAGGGAACTGTCCATCTTGTTCTCAGTGTCTCTGAGAATTGCTCTGATTATCCCTGTGACCTCTTTGCTAAGACTCTCCAGAGAGCCGTCCTCAAAACAAACACACATCTTGACATATCTCCCTCATTGATCGCAGTGTCTCCAGGAACGGCATTCAAGGAGCCAGGAACTTTTCTCCCTACACTGTCCATTGAGTTGTCCTCAAAACCAATATACATCCTGCTATATCTCCCACATGGAAAGTGCCAGGAGGGAGAAGTGGCGATTATGTTTAGACTTTCTCGGAACTGCTTCAAATCAACTAGATATCTTTGTGCTGTAAATCTCCCAACAGCCAAACGCAAAAGCAGCAAACATCTCGCTGTATGTCCCACATCCAAAGTGCCAAGAGAGAGCTTGCTCTCCCTGTCTTTGAGTACTGTTTTCGCTGTGCCGGTTACCTCTTTGCTAACATTCTCTTCAGCGCTGCAGGGAAACCAGGAACCACGTGGAGAAGGCACCCACACTGAAAGTGCCTGGAGGGAACATTGGGGCTTCTTCTCAGTGTCTCTGACATAGGGTTTCACTGTCCCGGGAAAGTCTCTGCTAACACCCTGCAGAGCGCTGTGCCCAATCTACAGAAACGTCTTGCGGTATCTCCTACAGGGAAAGTGCCAGGAGGGAATTGTCGAGCTTGTTCTCAGTGTCTCTGAGAATTGCTCTGATTATCCCTGTGACCTCTTTGCTAAGACTCTCCAGAGAGCCGTCCTCAAAACCAACACACATCTTGACATATCTCCCACATTGATCGCAGTGTCTCCAGGAACGGCATTCAAGGAGCCAGGAACTTTTCTCCCTACACTGTCCATTGAGTTGTCCTCAAAACCAATATACATCCTGCTATATCTCCCACATGGAAAGTGCCAGGAGGGAGAAGTGGCGATTATGTTTAGACTTTCTCGGAACTGCTTCAAATCAACTAGATATCTTTGTGCTGTAAATCTCCCAACAGCCAAACGCAAAAGCAGCAAACATCTCGCTGTATGTCCCACATCCAAAGTGCCAAGAGAGAGCTTGCTCTCCCTCTCTTTGAGTACTGTTTTCGCTGTGCCGGTTACCTCTTTGCTAACATTCTCTTCAGCGCTGCAGGGAAACCAGGAACCACGTGGAGAAGGCACCCACACTGAAAGTGCCTGGAGGGAACATTGGGGCTTCTTCTCAGTGTCTCTGACATAGGGTTTCACTGTCCCGGGAAAGTCTCTGCTAACACCCTGCAGAGCGCTGTGCCCAATCTACAGAAACGTCTTGCGGTATCTCCTACAGGGAAAGTGCCAGGAGGGAATTGTCGAGCTTGTTCTCAGTGTCTCTGAGAATTGCTCTGATTATCCCTGTGACCTCTTTGCTAAGACTCTCCAGAGAGCCGTCCTCAAAACCAACACACATCTTGACATATCTCCCTCATTGATCGCAGTGTCTCCAGGAACGGCATTCAAGGAGCCAGGAACTTTTCTCCCTACACTGTCCATTGAGTTGTCCTCAAAACCAATATACATCCTGCTATATCTCCCACATGGAAAGTGCCAGGAGGGAGAAGTGGCGATTATGTTTAGACTTTCTTGGAACTGCTTCAAATCAACTAGATATCTTTGTGCTGTAAATCTCCCAACAGCCAAACGCAAAAGCAGCAAACATCTCGCTGTATGTCCCACATCCAAAGTGCCAAGAGAGAGCTTGCTCTCCCTGTCTTTGAGTACTGTTTTCGCTGTGCCGGTTACCTCTTTGCTAACATTCTCTTCAGCGCTGCAGGGAAACCAGGAACCACGTGGAGAAGGCACCCACACTGAAAGTGCCTGGAGGGAACATTGGGGCTTCTTCTCAGTGTCTCTGACATAGGGTTTCACTGTCCCGGGAAAGTCTCTGCTAACACCCTGCAGAGCGCTGTGCCCAATCTACAGAAACGTCTTGCGGTATCTCCTACAGGGAAAGTGCCAGGAGGGAATTGTCGAGCTTGTTCTCAGTGTCTCTGAGAATTGCTCTGATTATCCCTGTGACCTCTTTGCTAAGACTCTCCAGAGAGCCGTCCTCAAAACAAACACACATCTTAACATATCTCCCACATTGATCGCAGTGTCTCCAGGAACGGCATTCAAGGAGCCAGGAACTTTTCTCCCTACACTGTCCATTGAGTTGTCCTCAAAACCAATATACATCCTGCTATATCTCCCACATGGAAAGTGCCAGGAGGGAGAAGTGGCGATTATGTTTAGACTTTCTCGGAACTGCTTCAAATCAACTAGATATCTTTGTGCTGTAAATCTCCCAACAGCCAAACGCAAAAGCAGCAAACATCTCGCTGTATGTCCCACATCCAAAGTGCCAAGAGAGAGCTTGCTCTCCCTCTCTTTGAGTACTGTTTTCGCTGTGCCGGTTACCTCTTTGCTAACATTCTCTTCAGCGCTGCAGGGAAACCAGGAACCACGTGGAGAAGGCACCCACACTGAAAGTGCCTGGAGGGAACATTGGGGCTTCTTCTCAGTGTCTCTGACATAGGGTTTCACTGTCCCGGGAAAGTCTCTGCTAACACCCTGCAGAGCGCTGTGCCCAATCTACAGAAACGTCTTGCGGTATCTCCTACAGGGAAAGTGCCAGGAGGGAACTGTCCATCTTGTTCTCAGTGTCTCTGAGAATTGCTCTGATTATCCCTGTGACCTCTTTGCTAAGACTCTCCAGAGAGCCGTCCTCAAAACCAACACACATCTTGACATATCTCCCACATTGATCGCAGTGTCTCCAGGAACGGCATTCAAGGAGCCAGGAACTTTTCTCCCTACACTGTCCATTGAGTTGTCCTCAAAACCAATATACATCCTGCTATATCTCCCACATGGAAAGTGCCAGGAGGGAGAAGTGGCGATTATGTTTAGACTTTCTCGGAACTGCTTCAAATCAACTAGATATCTTTGTGCTGTAAATCTCCCAACAGCCAAACGCAAAAGCAGCAAACATCTCGCTGTATGTCCCACATCCAAAGTGCCAAGAGAGAGCTTGCTCTCCCTGTCTTTGAGTACTGTTTTCGCTGTGCCGGTTACCTCTTTGCTAACATTCTCTTCAGCGCTGCAGGGAAACCAGGAACCACGTGGAGAAGGCACCCACACTGAAAGTGCCTGGAGGGAACATTGGGGCTTCTTCTCAGTGTCTCTGACATAGGGTTTCACTGTCCCGGGAAAGTCTCTGCTAACACCCTGCAGAGCGCTGTGCCCAATCTACAGAAACGTCTTGCGGTATCTCCTACAGGGAAAGTGCCAGGAGGGAACTGTCCATCTTGTTCTCAGTGTCTCTGAGAATTGCTCTGATTATCCCTGTGACCTCTTTGCTAAGACTCTCCAGAGAGCCGTCCTCAAAACAAACACACATCTTGACATATCTCCCTCATTGATCGCAGTGTCTCCAGGAACGGCATTCAAGGAGCCAGGAACTTTTCTCCCTACACTGTCCATTGAGTTGTCCTCAAAACCAATATACATCCTGCTATATCTCCCACATGGAAAGTGCCAGGAGGGAGAAGTGGCGATTATGTTTAGACTTTCTCGGAACTGCTTCAAATCAACTAGATATCTTTGTGCTGTAAATCTCCCAACAGCCAAACGCAAAAGCAGCAAACATCTCGCTGTATGTCCCACATCCAAAGTGCCAAGAGAGAGCTTGCTCTCCCTGTCTTTGAGTACTGTTTTCACTGTCCCGGTTACCTCTTTGCTAACATTCTCTTCAGCGCTGCAGGGAAACCAGGAACCACGTGGAGAAGGCACCCACACTGAAAGTGCCTGGAGGGAACATTGGGGCTTCTTCTCAGTGTCTCTGACATAGGGTTTCACTGTCCCGGGAAAGTCTCTGCTAACACCCTGCAGAGCGCTGTGCCCAATCTACAGAAACGTCTTGCGGTATCTCCTACAGGGAAAGTGCCAGGAGGGAACTGTCCATCTTGTTCTCAGTGTCTCTGAGAATTGCTCTGATTATCCCTGTGACCTCTTTGCTAAGACTCTCCAGAGAGCCGTCCTCAAAACCAACACACATCTTGACATATCTCCCACATTGATCGCAGTGTCTCCAGGAACGGCATTCAAGGAGCCAGGAACTTTTCTCCCTACACTGTCCATTGAGTTGTCCTCAAAACCAATATACATCCTGCTATATCTCCCACATGGAAAGTGCCAGGAGGGAGAAGTGGCGATTATGTTTAGACTTTCTCGGAACTGCTTCAAATCAACTAGATATCTTTGTGCTGTAAATCTCCCAACAGCCAAACGCAAAAGCAGCAAACATCTCGCTGTATGTCCCACATCCAAAGTGCCAAGAGAGAGCTTGCTCTCCCTGTCTTTGAGTACTGTTTTCGCTGTGCCGGTTACCTCTTTGCTAACATTCTCTTCAGCGCTGCAGGGAAACCAGGAACCACGTGGAGAAGGCACCCACACTGAAAGTGCCTGGAGGGAACATTGGGGCTTCTTCTCAGTGTCTCTGACATAGGGTTTCACTGTCCCGGGAAAGTCTCTGCTAACACCCTGCAGAGCGCTGTGCCCAATCTACAGAAACGTCTTGCGGTATCTCCTACAGGGAAAGTGCCAGGAGGGAATTGTCGAGCTTGTTCTCAGTGTCTCTGAGAATTGCTCTGATTATCCCTGTGACCTCTTTGCTAAGACTCTCCAGAGAGCCGTCCTCAAAACCAACACACATCTTGACATATCTCCCACATTGATCGCAGTGTCTCCAGGAACGGCATTCAAGGAGCCAGGAACTTTTCTCCCTACACTGTCCATTGAGTTGTCCTCAAAACCAATATACATCCTGCTATATCTCCCACATGGAAAGTGCCAGGAGGGAGAAGTGGCGATTATGTTTAGACTTTCTCGGAACTGCTTCAAATCAACTAGATATCTTTGTGCTGTAAATCTCCCAACAGCCAAACGCAAAAGCAGCAAACATCTCGCTGTATGTCCCACATCCAAAGTGCCAAGAGAGAGCTTGCTCTCCCTCTCTTTGAGTACTGTTTTCGCTGTGCCGGTTACCTCTTTGCTAACATTCTCTTCAGCGCTGCAGGGAAACCAGGAACCACGTGGAGAAGGCACCCACACTGAAAGTGCCTGGAGGGAACATTGGGGCTTCTTCTCAGTGTCTCTGACATAGGGTTTCACTGTCCCGGGAAAGTCTCTGCTAACACCCTGCAGAGCGCTGTGCCCAATCTACAGAAACGTCTTGCGGTATCTCCTACAGGGAAAGTGCCAGGAGGGAACTGTCCATCTTGTTCTCAGTGTCTCTGAGAATTGCTCTGATTATCCCTGTGACCTCTTTGCTAAGACTCTCCAGAGAGCCGTCCTCAAAACCAACACACATCTTGACATATCTCCCACATTGATCGCAGTGTCTCCAGGAACGGCATTCAAGGAGCCAGGAACTTTTCTCCCTACACTGTCCATTGAGTTGTCCTCAAAACCAATATACATCCTGCTATATCTCCCACATGGAAAGTGCCAGGAGGGAGAAGTGGCGATTATGTTTAGACTTTCTCGGAACTGCTTCAAATCAACTAGATATCTTTGTGCTGTAAATCTCCCAACAGCCAAACGCAAAAGCAGCAAACATCTCGCTGTATGTCCCACATCCAAAGTGCCAAGAGAGAGCTTGCTCTCCCTGTCTTTGAGTACTGTTTTCGCTGTGCCGGTTACCTCTTTGCTAACATTCTCTTCAGCGCTGCAGGGAAACCAGGAACCACGTGGAGAAGGCACCCACACTGAAAGTGCCTGGAGGGAACATTGGGGCTTCTTCTCAGTGTCTCTGACATAGGGTTTCACTGTCCCGGGAAAGTCTCTGCTAACACCCTGCAGAGCGCTGTGCCCAATCTACAGAAACGTCTTGCGGTATCTCCTACAGGGAAAGTGCCAGGAGGGAACTGTCCATCTTGTTCTCAGTGTCTCTGAGAATTGCTCTGATTATCCCTGTGACCTCTTTGCTAAGACTCTCCAGAGAGCCGTCCTCAAAACAAACACACATCTTGACATATCTCCCTCATTGATCGCAGTGTCTCCAGGAACGGCATTCAAGGAGCCAGGAACTTTTCTCCCTACACTGTCCATTGAGTTGTCCTCAAAACCAATATACATCCTGCTATATCTCCCACATGGAAAGTGCCAGGAGGGAGAAGTGGCGATTATGTTTAGACTTTCTCGGAACTGCTTCAAATCAACTAGATATCTTTGTGCTGTAAATCTCCCAACAGCCAAACGCAAAAGCAGCAAACATCTCGCTGTATGTCCCACATCCAAAGTGCCAAGAGAGAGCTTGCTCTCCCTGTCTTTGAGTACTGTTTTCACTGTCCCGGTTACCTCTTTGCTAACATTCTCTTCAGCGCTGCAGGGAAACCAGGAACCACGTGGAGAAGGCACCCACACTGAAAGTGCCTGGAGGGAACATTGGGGCTTCTTCTCAGTGTCTCTGACATAGGGTTTCACTGTCCCGGGAAAGTCTCTGCTAACACCCTGCAGAGCGCTGTGCCCAATCTACAGAAACGTCTTGCGGTATCTCCTACAGGGAAAGTGCCAGGAGGGAACTGTCCATCTTGTTCTCAGTGTCTCTGAGAATTGCTCTGATTATCCCTGTGACCTCTTTGCTAAGACTCTCCAGAGAGCCGTCCTCAAAACCAACACACATCTTGACATATCTCCCACATTGATCGCAGTGTCTCCAGGAACGGCATTCAAGGAGCCAGGAACTTTTCTCCCTACACTGTCCATTGAGTTGTCCTCAAAACCAATATACATCCTGCTATATCTCCCACATGGAAAGTGCCAGGAGGGAGAAGTGGCGATTATGTTTAGACTTTCTCGGAACTGCTTCAAATCAACTAGATATCTTTGTGCTGTAAATCTCCCAACAGCCAAACGCAAAAGCAGCAAACATCTCGCTGTATGTCCCACATCCAAAGTGCCAAGAGAGAGCTTGCTCTCCCTGTCTTTGAGTACTGTTTTCGCTGTGCCGGTTACCTCTTTGCTAACATTCTCTTCAGCGCTGCAGGGAAACCAGGAACCACGTGGAGAAGGCACCCACACTGAAAGTGCCTGGAGGGAACATTGGGGCTTCTTCTCAGTGTCTCTGACATAGGGTTTCACTGTCCCGGGAAAGTCTCTGCTAACACCCTGCAGAGCGCTGTGCCCAATCTACAGAAACGTCTTGCGGTATCTCCTACAGGGAAAGTGCCAGGAGGGAACTGTCCATCTTGTTCTCAGTGTCTCTGAGAATTGCTCTGATTATCCCTGTGACCTCTTTGCTAAGACTCTCCAGAGAGCCGTCCTCAAAACCAACACACATCTTGACATATCTCCCACATTGATCGCAGTGTCTCCAGGAACGGCATTCAAGGAGCCAGGAACTTTTCTCCCTACACTGTCCATTGAGTTGTCCTCAAAACCAATATACATCCTGCTATATCTCCCACATGGAAAGTGCCAGGAGGGAGAAGTGGCGATTATGTTTAGACTTTCTCGGAACTGCTTCAAATCAACTAGATATCTTTGTGCTGTAAATCTCCCAACAGCCAAACGCAAAAGCAGCAAACATCTCGCTGTATGTCCCACATCCAAAGTGCCAAGAGAGAGCTTGCTCTCCCTGTCTTTGAGTACTGTTTTCGCTGTGCCGGTTACCTCTTTGCTAACATTCTCTTCAGCGCTGCAGGGAAACCAGGAACCACGTGGAGAAGGCACCCACACTGAAAGTGCCTGGAGGGAACATTGGGGCTTCTTCTCAGTGTCTCTGACATAGGGTTTCACTGTCCCGGGAAAGTCTCTGCTAACACCCTGCAGAGCGCTGTGCCCAATCTACAGAAACGTCTTGCGGTATCTCCTACAGGGAAAGTGCCAGGAGGGAATTGTCGAGCTTGTTCTCAGTGTCTCTGAGAATTGCTCTGATTATCCCTGTGACCTCTTTGCTAAGACTCTCCAGAGAGCCGTCCTCAAAACCAACACACATCTTGACATATCTCCCTCATTGATCGCAGTGTCTCCAGGAACGGCATTCAAGGAGCCAGGAACTTTTCTCCCTACACTGTCCATTGAGTTGTCCTCAAAACCAATATACATCCTGCTATATCTCCCACATGGAAAGTGCCAGGAGGGAGAAGTGGCGATTATGTTTAGACTTTCTCGGAACTGCTTCAAATCAACTAGATATCTTTGTGCTGTAAATCTCCCAACAGCCAAACGCAAAAGCAGCAAACATCTCGCTGTATGTCCCACATCCAAAGTGCCAAGAGAGAGCTTGCTCTCCCTCTCTTTGAGTACTGTTTTCGCTGTGCCGGTTACCTCTTTGCTAACATTCTCTTCAGCGCTGCAGGGAAACCAGGAACCACGTGGAGAAGGCACCCACACTGAAAGTGCCTGGAGGGAACATTGGGGCTTCTTCTCAGTGTCTCTGACATAGGGTTTCACTGTCCCGGGAAAGTCTCTGCTAACACCCTGCAGAGCGCTGTGCCCAATCTACAGAAACGTCTTGCGGTATCTCCTACAGGGAAAGTGCCAGGAGGGAACTGTCCATCTTGTTCTCAGTGTCTCTGAGAATTGCTCTGATTATCCCTGTGACCTCTTTGCTAAGACTCTCCAGAGAGCCGTCCTCAAAACCAACACACATCTTGACATATCTCCCACATTGATCGCAGTGTCTCCAGGAACGGCATTCAAGGAGCCAGGAACTTTTCTCCCTACACTGTCCATTGAGTTGTCCTCAAAACCAATATACATCCTGCTATATCTCCCACATGGAAAGTGCCAGGAGGGAGAAGTGGCGATTATGTTTAGACTTTCTCGGAACTGCTTCAAATCAACTAGATATCTTTGTGCTGTAAATCTCCCAACAGCCAAACGCAAAAGCAGCAAACATCTCGCTGTATGTCCCACATCCAAAGTGCCAAGAGAGAGCTTGCTCTCCCTGTCTTTGAGTACTGTTTTCACTGTCCCGGTTACCTCTTTGCTAACATTCTCTTCAGCGCTGCAGGGAAACCAGGAACCACGTGGAGAAGGCACCCACACTGAAAGTGCCTGGAGGGAACATTGGGGCTTCTTCTCAGTGTCTCTGACATAGGGTTTCACTGTCCCGGGAAAGTCTCTGCTAACACCCTGCAGAGCGCTGTGCCCAATCTACAGAAACGTCTTGCGGTATCTCCTACAGGGAAAGTGCCAGGAGGGAACTGTCCATCTTGTTCTCAGTGTCTCTGAGAATTGCTCTGATTATCCCTGTGACCTCTTTGCTAAGACTCTCCAGAGAGCCGTCCTCAAAACCAACACACATCTTGACATATCTCCCACATTGATCGCAGTGTCTCCAGGAACGGCATTCAAGGAGCCAGGAACTTTTCTCCCTACACTGTCCATTGAGTTGTCCTCAAAACCAATATACATCCTGCTATATCTCCCACATGGAAAGTGCCAGGAGGGAGAAGTAGCGATTATGTTTAGACTTTCTCGGAACTGCTTCAAATCAACTAGATATCTTTGTGCTGTAAATCTCCCAACAGCCAAACGCAAAAGCAGCAAACATCTCGCTGTATGTCCCACATCCAAAGTGCCAAGAGAGAGCTTGCTCTCCCTCTCTTTGAGTACTGTTTTCGCTGTGCCGGTTACCTCTTTGCTAACATTCTCTTCAGCGCTGCAGGGAAACCAGGAACCACGTGGAGAAGGCACCCACACTGAAAGTGCCTGGAGGGAACATTGGGGCTTCTTCTCAGTGTCTCTGACATAGGGTTTCACTGTCCCGGGAAAGTCTCTGCTAACACCCTGCAGAGCGCTGTGCCCAATCTACAGAAACGTCTTGCGGTATCTCCTACAGGGAAAGTGCCAGGAGGGAACTGTCCATCTTGTTCTCAGTGTCTCTGAGAATTGCTCTGATTATCCCTGTGACCTCTTTGCTAAGACTCTCCAGAGAGCCGTCCTCAAAACCAACACACATCTTGACATATCTCCCACATTGATCGCAGTGTCTCCAGGAACGGCATTCAAGGAGCCAGGAACTTTTCTCCCTACACTGTCCATTGAGTTGTCCTCAAAACCAATATACATCCTGCTATATCTCCCACATGGAAAGTGCCAGGAGGGAGAAGTGGCGATTATGTTTAGACTTTCTCGGAACTGCTTCAAATCAACTAGATATCTTTGTGCTGTAAATCTCCCAACAGCCAAACGCAAAAGCAGCAAACATCTCGCTGTATGTCCCACATCCAAAGTGCCAAGAGAGAGCTTGCTCTCCCTGTCTTTGAGTACTGTTTTCGCTGTGCCGGTTACCTCTTTGCTAACATTCTCTTCAGCGCTGCAGGGAAACCAGGAACCACGTGGAGAAGGCACCCACACTGAAAGTGCCTGGAGGGAACATTGGGGCTTCTTCTCAGTGTCTCTGACATAGGGTTTCACTGTCCCGGGAAAGTCTCTGCTAACACCCTGCAGAGCGCTGTGCCCAATCTACAGAAACGTCTTGCGGTATCTCCTACAGGGAAAGTGCCAGGAGGGAATTGTCGAGCTTGTTCTCAGTGTCTCTGAGAATTGCTCTGATTATCCCTGTGACCTCTTTGCTAAGACTCTCCAGAGAGCCGTCCTCAAAACCAACACACATCTTGACATATCTCCCTCATTGATCGCAGTGTCTCCAGGAACGGCATTCAAGGAGCCAGGAACTTTTCTCCCTACACTGTCCATTGAGTTGTCCTCAAAACCAATATACATCCTGCTATATCTCCCACATGGAAAGTGCCAGGAGGGAGAAGTGGCGATTATGTTTAGACTTTCTCGGAACTGCTTCAAATCAACTAGATATCTTTGTGCTGTAAATCTCCCAACAGCCAAACGCAAAAGCAGCAAACATCTCGCTGTATGTCCCACATCCAAAGTGCCAAGAGAGAGCTTGCTCTCCCTCTCTTTGAGTACTGTTTTCGCTGTGCCGGTTACCTCTTTGCTAACATTCTCTTCAGCGCTGCAGGGAAACCAGGAACCACGTGGAGAAGGCACCCACACTGAAAGTGCCTGGAGGGAACATTGGGGCTTCTTCTCAGTGTCTCTGACATAGGGTTTCACTGTCCCGGGAAAGTCTCTGCTAACACCCTGCAGAGCGCTGTGCCCAATCTACAGAAACGTCTTGCGGTATCTCCTACAGGGAAAGTGCCAGGAGGGAACTGTCCATCTTGTTCTCAGTGTCTCTGAGAATTGCTCTGATTATCCCTGTGACCTCTTTGCTAAGACTCTCCAGAGAGCCGTCCTCAAAACCAACACACATCTTGACATATCTCCCACATTGATCGCAGTGTCTCCAGGAACGGCATTCAAGGAGCCAGGAACTTTTCTCCCTACACTGTCCATTGAGTTGTCCTCAAAACCAATATACATCCTGCTATATCTCCCACATGGAAAGTGCCAGGAGGGAGAAGTGGCGATTATGTTTAGACTTTCTCGGAACTGCTTCAAATCAACTAGATATCTTTGTGCTGTAAATCTCCCAACAGCCAAACGCAAAAGCAGCAAACATCTCGCTGTATGTCCCACATCCAAAGTGCCAAGAGAGAGCTTGCTCTCCCTGTCTTTGAGTACTGTTTTCACTGTCCCGGTTACCTCTTTGCTAACATTCTCTTCAGCGCTGCAGGGAAACCAGGAACCACGTGGAGAAGGCACCCACACTGAAAGTGCCTGGAGGGAACATTGGGGCTTCTTCTCAGTGTCTCTGACATAGGGTTTCACTGTCCCGGGAAAGTCTCTGCTAACACCCTGCAGAGCGCTGTGCCCAATCTACAGAAACGTCTTGCGGTATCTCCTACAGGGAAAGTGCCAGGAGGGAACTGTCCATCTTGTTCTCAGTGTCTCTGAGAATTGCTCTGATTATCCCTGTGACCTCTTTGCTAAGACTCTCCAGAGAGCCGTCCTCAAAACCAACACACATCTTGACATATCTCCCACATTGATCGCAGTGTCTCCAGGAACGGCATTCAAGGAGCCAGGAACTTTTCTCCCTACACTGTCCATTGAGTTGTCCTCAAAACCAATATACATCCTGCTATATCTCCCACATGGAAAGTGCCAGGAGGGAGAAGTAGCGATTATGTTTAGACTTTCTCGGAACTGCTTCAAATCAACTAGATATCTTTGTGCTGTAAATCTCCCAACAGCCAAACGCAAAAGCAGCAAACATCTCGCTGTATGTCCCACATCCAAAGTGCCAAGAGAGAGCTTGCTCTCCCTCTCTTTGAGTACTGTTTTCGCTGTGCCGGTTACCTCTTTGCTAACATTCTCTTCAGCGCTGCAGGGAAACCAGGAACCACGTGGAGAAGGCACCCACACTGAAAGTGCCTGGAGGGAACATTGGGGCTTCTTCTCAGTGTCTCTGACATAGGGTTTCACTGTCCCGGGAAAGTCTCTGCTAACACCCTGCAGAGCGCTGTGCCCAATCTACAGAAACGTCTTGCGGTATCTCCTACAGGGAAAGTGCCAGGAGGGAACTGTCGAGCTTGTTCTCAGTGTCTCTGAGAATTGCTCTGATTATCCCTGTGACCTCTTTGCTAAGACTCTCCAGAGAGCCGTCCTCAAAACCAACACACATCTTGACATATCTCCCACATTGATCGCAGTGTCTCCAGGAACGGCATTCAAGGAGCCAGGAACTTTTCTCCCTACACTGTCCATTGAGTTGTCCTCAAAACCAATATACATCCTGCTATATCTCCCACATGGAAAGTGCCAGGAGGGAGAAGTGGCGATTATGTTTAGACTTTCTCGGAACTGCTTCAAATCAACTAGATATCTTTGTGCTGTAAATCTCCCAACAGCCAAACGCAAAAGCAGCAAACATCTCGCTGTATGTCCCACATCCAAAGTGCCAAGAGAGAGCTTGCTCTCCCTGTCTTTGAGTACTGTTTTCGCTGTGCCGGTTACCTCTTTGCTAACATTCTCTTCAGCGCTGCAGGGAAACCAGGAACCACGTGGAGAAGGCACCCACACTGAAAGTGCCTGGAGGGAACATTGGGGCTTCTTCTCAGTGTCTCTGACATAGGGTTTCACTGTCCCGGGAAAGTCTCTGCTAACACCCTGCAGAGCGCTGTGCCCAATCTACAGAAACGTCTTGCGGTATCTCCTACAGGGAAAGTGCCAGGAGGGAATTGTCGAGCTTGTTCTCAGTGTCTCTGAGAATTGCTCTGATTATCCCTGTGACCTCTTTGCTAAGACTCTCCAGAGAGCCGTCCTCAAAACCAACACACATCTTGACATATCTCCCTCATTGATCGCAGTGTCTCCAGGAACGGCATTCAAGGAGCCAGGAACTTTTCTCCCTACACTGTCCATTGAGTTGTCCTCAAAACCAATATACATCCTGCTATATCTCCCACATGGAAAGTGCCAGGAGGGAGAAGTGGCGATTATGTTTAGACTTTCTCGGAACTGCTTCAAATCAACTAGATATCTTTGTGCTGTAAATCTCCCAACAGCCAAACGCAAAAGCAGCAAACATCTCGCTGTATGTCCCACATCCAAAGTGCCAAGAGAGAGCTTGCTCTCCCTCTCTTTGAGTACTGTTTTCGCTGTGCCGGTTACCTCTTTGCTAACATTCTCTTCAGCGCTGCAGGGAAACCAGGAACCACGTGGAGAAGGCACCCACACTGAAAGTGCCTGGAGGGAACATTGGGGCTTCTTCTCAGTGTCTCTGACATAGGGTTTCACTGTCCCGGGAAAGTCTCTGCTAACACCCTGCAGAGCGCTGTGCCCAATCTACAGAAACGTCTTGCGGTATCTCCTACAGGGAAAGTGCCAGGAGGGAACTGTCCATCTTGTTCTCAGTGTCTCTGAGAATTGCTCTGATTATCCCTGTGACCTCTTTGCTAAGACTCTCCAGAGAGCCGTCCTCAAAACCAACACACATCTTGACATATCTCCCACATTGATCGCAGTGTCTCCAGGAACGGCATTCAAGGAGCCAGGAACTTTTCTCCCTACACTGTCCATTGAGTTGTCCTCAAAACCAATATACATCCTGCTATATCTCCCACATGGAAAGTGCCAGGAGGGAGAAGTGGCGATTATGTTTAGACTTTCTCGGAACTGCTTCAAATCAACTAGATATCTTTGTGCTGTAAATCTCCCAACAGCCAAACGCAAAAGCAGCAAACATCTCGCTGTATGTCCCACATCCAAAGTGCCAAGAGAGAGCTTGCTCTCCCTGTCTTTGAGTACTGTTTTCACTGTCCCGGTTACCTCTTTGCTAACATTCTCTTCAGCGCTGCAGGGAAACCAGGAACCACGTGGAGAAGGCACCCACACTGAAAGTGCCTGGAGGGAACATTGGGGCTTCTTCTCAGTGTCTCTGACATAGGGTTTCACTGTCCCGGGAAAGTCTCTGCTAACACCCTGCAGAGCGCTGTGCCCAATCTACAGAAACGTCTTGCGGTATCTCCTACAGGGAAAGTGCCAGGAGGGAACTGTCCATCTTGTTCTCAGTGTCTCTGAGAATTGCTCTGATTATCCCTGTGACCTCTTTGCTAAGACTCTCCAGAGAGCCGTCCTCAAAACCAACACACATCTTGACATATCTCCCACATTGATCGCAGTGTCTCCAGGAACGGCATTCAAGGAGCCAGGAACTTTTCTCCCTACACTGTCCATTGAGTTGTCCTCAAAACCAATATACATCCTGCTATATCTCCCACATGGAAAGTGCCAGGAGGGAGAAGTAGCGATTATGTTTAGACTTTCTCGGAACTGCTTCAAATCAACTAGATATCTTTGTGCTGTAAATCTCCCAACAGCCAAACGCAAAAGCAGCAAACATCTCGCTGTATGTCCCACATCCAAAGTGCCAAGAGAGAGCTTGCTCTCCCTCTCTTTGAGTACTGTTTTCGCTGTGCCGGTTACCTCTTTGCTAACATTCTCTTCAGCGCTGCAGGGAAACCAGGAACCACGTGGAGAAGGCACCCACACTGAAAGTGCCTGGAGGGAACATTGGGGCTTCTTCTCAGTGTCTCTGACATAGGGTTTCACTGTCCCGGGAAAGTCTCTGCTAACACCCTGCAGAGCGCTGTGCCCAATCTACAGAAACGTCTTGCGGTATCTCCTACAGGGAAAGTGCCAGGAGGGAACTGTCCATCTTGTTCTCAGTGTCTCTGAGAATTGCTCTGATTATCCCTGTGACCTCTTTGCTAAGACTCTCCAGAGAGCCGTCCTCAAAACCAACACACATCTTGACATATCTCCCACATTGATCGCAGTGTCTCCAGGAACGGCATTCAAGGAGCCAGGAACTTTTCTCCCTACACTGTCCATTGAGTTGTCCTCAAAACCAATATACATCCTGCTATATCTCCCACATGGAAAGTGCCAGGAGGGAGAAGTGGCGATTATGTTTAGACTTTCTCGGAACTGCTTCAAATCAACTAGATATCTTTGTGCTGTAAATCTCCCAACAGCCAAACGCAAAAGCAGCAAACATCTCGCTGTATGTCCCACATCCAAAGTGCCAAGAGAGAGCTTGCTCTCCCTCTCTTTGAGTACTGTTTTCGCTGTGCCGGTTACCTCTTTGCTAACATTCTCTTCAGCGCTGCAGGGAAACCAGGAACCACGTGGAGAAGGCACCCACACTGAAAGTGCCTGGAGGGAACATTGGGGCTTCTTCTCAGTGTCTCTGACATAGGGTTTCACTGTCCCGGGAAAGTCTCTGCTAACACCCTGCAGAGCGCTGTGCCCAATCTACAGAAACGTCTTGCGGTATCTCCTACAGGGAAAGTGCCAGGAGGGAATTGTCGAGCTTGTTCTCAGTGTCTCTGAGAATTGCTCTGATTATCCCTGTGACCTCTTTGCTAAGACTCTCCAGAGAGCCGTCCTCAAAACCAACACACATCTTGACATATCTCCCTCATTGATCGCAGTGTCTCCAGGAACGGCATTCAAGGAGCCAGGAACTTTTCTCCCTACACTGTCCATTGAGTTGTCCTCAAAACCAATATACATCCTGCTATATCTCCCACATGGAAAGTGCCAGGAGGGAGAAGTGGGGATTATGTTTAGACTTCCTCGGAACTGCTTCAAATCAACTAGATATCTTTGTGCTGTAAATCTCCCAACAGCCAAACGCAAAAGCAGCAAACATCTCGCTGTATGTCCCACATCCAAAGTGCCAAGAGAGAGCTTGCTCTCCCTGTCTTTGAGTACTGTTTTCGCTGTGCCGGTTACCTCTTTGCTAACATTCTCTTCAGCGCTGCAGGGAAACCAGGAACCACGTGGAGAAGGCACCCACACTGAAAGTGCCTGGAGGGAACATTGGGGCTTCTTCTCAGTGTCTCTGACATAGGGTTTCACTGTCCCGGGAAAGTCTCTGCTAACACCCTGCAGAGCGCTGTGCCCAATCTACAGAAACGTCTTGCGGTATCTCCTACAGGGAAAGTGCCAGGAGGGAACTGTCCATCTTGTTCTCAGTGTCTCTGAGAATTGCTCTGATTATCCCTGTGACCTCTTTGCTAAGACTCTCCAGAGAGCCGTCCTCAAAACCAACACACATCTTGACATATCTCCCACATTGATCGCAGTGTCTCCAGGAACGGCATTCAAGGAGCCAGGAACTTTTCTCCCTACACTGTCCATTGAGTTGTCCTCAAAACCAATATACATCCTGCTATATCTCCCACATGGAAAGTGCCAGGAGGGAGAAGTGGCGATTATGTTTAGACTTTCTCGGAACTGCTTCAAATCAACTAGATATCTTTGTGCTGTAAATCTCCCAACAGCCAAACGCAAAAGCAGCAAACATCTCGCTGTATGTCCCACATCCAAAGTGCCAAGAGAGAGCTTGCTCTCCCTGTCTTTGAGTACTGTTTTCGCTGTGCCGGTTACCTCTTTGCTAACATTCTCTTCAGCGCTGCAGGGAAACCAGGAACCACGTGGAGAAGGCACCCACACTGAAAGTGCCTGGAGGGAACATTGGGGCTTCTTCTCAGTGTCTCTGACATAGGGTTTCACTGTCCCGGGAAAGTCTCTGCTAACACCCTGCAGAGCGCTGTGCCCAATCTACAGAAACGTCTTGCGGTATCTCCTACAGGGAAAGTGCCAGGAGGGAATTGTCGAGCTTGTTCTCAGTGTCTCTGAGAATTGCTCTGATTATCCCTGTGACCTCTTTGCTAAGACTCTCCAGAGAGCCGTCCTCAAAACCAACACACATCTTGACATATCTCCCTCATTGATCGCAGTGTCTCCAGGAACGGCATTCAAGGAGCCAGGAACTTTTCTCCCTACACTGTCCATTGAGTTGTCCTCAAAACCAATATACATCCTGCTATATCTCCCACATGGAAAGTGCCAGGAGGGAGAAGTGGCGATTATGTTTAGACTTTCTCGGAACTGCTTCAAATCAACTAGATATCTTTGTGCTGTAAATCTCCCAACAGCCAAACGCAAAAGCAGCAAACATCTCGCTGTATGTCCCACATCCAAAGTGCCAAGAGAGAGCTTGCTCTCCCTGTCTTTGAGTACTGTTTTCGCTGTGCCGGTTACCTCTTTGCTAACATTCTCTTCAGCGCTGCAGGGAAACCAGGAACCACGTGGAGAAGGCACCCACACTGAAAGTGCCTGGAGGGAACATTGGGGCTTCTTCTCAGTGTCTCTGACATAGGGTTTCACTGTCCCGGGAAAGTCTCTGCTAACACCCTGCAGAGCGCTGTGCCCAATCTACAGAAACGTCTTGCGGTATCTCCTACAGGGAAAGTGCCAGGAGGGAATTGTCGAGCTTGTTCTCAGTGTCTCTGAGAATTGCTCTGATTATCCCTGTGACCTCTTTGCTAAGACTCTCCAGAGAGCCGTCCTCAAAACAAACACACATCTTGACATATCTCCCACATTGATCGCAGTGTCTCCAGGAACGGCATTCAAGGAGCCAGGAACTTTTCTCCCTACACTGTCCATTGAGTTGTCCTCAAAACCAATATACATCCTGCTATATCTCCCACATGGAAAGTGCCAGGAGGGAGAAGTGGCGATTATGTTTAGACTTTCTCGGAACTGCTTCAAATCAACTAGATATCTTTGTGCTGTAAATCTCCCAACAGCCAAACGCAAAAGCAGCAAACATCTCGCTGTATGTCCCACATCCAAAGTGCCAAGAGAGAGCTTGCTCTCCCTCTCTTTGAGTACTGTTTTCGCTGTGCCGGTTACCTCTTTGCTAACATTCTCTTCAGCGCTGCAGGGAAACCAGGAACCACGTGGAGAAGGCACCCACACTGAAAGTGCCTGGAGGGAACATTGGGGCTTCTTCTCAGTGTCTCTGACATAGGGTTTCACTGTCCCGGGAAAGTCTCTGCTAACACCCTGCAGAGCGCTGTGCCCAATCTACAGAAACGTCTTGCGGTATCTCCTACAGGGAAAGTGCCAGGAGGGAACTGTCCATCTTGTTCTCAGTGTCTCTGAGAATTGCTCTGATTATCCCTGTGACCTCTTTGCTAAGACTCTCCAGAGAGCCGTCCTCAAAACCAACACACATCTTGACATATCTCCCACATTGATCGCAGTGTCTCCAGGAACGGCATTCAAGGAGCCAGGAACTTTTCTCCCTACACTGTCCATTGAGTTGTCCTCAAAACCAATATACATCCTGCTATATCTCCCACATGGAAAGTGCCAGGAGGGAGAAGTGGCGATTATGTTTAGACTTTCTCGGAACTGCTTCCAATCAACTAGATATCTTTGTGCTGTAAATCTCCCAACAGCCAAACGCAAAAGCAGCAAACATCTCGCTGTATGTCCCACATCCAAAGTGCCAAGAGAGAGCTTGCTCTCCCTGTCTTTGAGTACTGTTTTCACTGTCCCGGTTACCTCTTTGCTAACATTCTCTTCAGCGCTGCAGGGAAACCAGGAACCACGTGGAGAAGGCACCCACACTGAAAGTGCCTGGAGGGAACATTGGGGCTTCTTCTCAGTGTCTCTGACATAGGGTTTCACTGTCCCGGGAAAGTCTCTGCTAACACCCTGCAGAGCGCTGTGCCCAATCTACAGAAACGTCTTGCGGTATCTCCTACAGGGAAAGTGCCAGGAGGGAACTGTCCATCTTGTTCTCAGTGTCTCTGAGAATTGCTCTGATTATCCCTGTGACCTCTTTGCTAAGACTCTCCAGAGAGCCGTCCTCAAAAGCAACACACATCTTGACATATCTCCCACATTGATCGCAGTGTCTCCAGGAACGGCATTCAAGGAGCCAGGAACTTTTCTCCCTACACTGTCCATTGAGTTGTCCTCAAAACCAATATACATCCTGCTATATCTCCCACATGGAAAGTGCCAGGAGGGAGAAGTGGCGATTATGTTTAGACTTTCTCGGAACTGCTTCAAATCAACTAGATATCTTTGTGCTGTAAATCTCCCAACAGGCAAACGCAAAAGCAGCAAACATCTCGCTGTATGTCCCACATCCAAAGTGCCAAGAGAGAGCTTGCTCTCCCTCTCTTTGAGTACTGTTTTCGCTGTGCCGGTTACCTCTTTGCTAACATTCTCTTCAGCGCTGCAGGGAAACCAGGAACCACGTGGAGAAGGCACCCACACTGAAAGTGCCTGGAGGGAACATTGGGGCTTCTTCTCAGTGTCTCTGACATAGGGTTTCACTGTCCCGGGAAAGTCTCTGCTAACACCCTGCAGAGCGCTGTGCCCAATCTACAGAAACGTCTTGCGGTATCTCCTACAGGGAAAGTGCCAGGAGGGAACTGTCCATCTTGTTCTCAGTGTCTCTGAGAATTGCTCTGATTATCCCTGTGACCTCTTTGCTAAGACTCTCCAGAGAGCCGTCCTCAAAACCAACACACATCTTGACATATCTCCCACATTGATCGCAGTGTCTCCAGGAACGGCATTCAAGGAGCCAGGAACTTTTCTCCCTACACTGTCCATTGAGTTGTCCTCAAAACCAATATACATCCTGCTATATCTCCCACATGGAAAGTGCCAGGAGGGAGAAGTGGCGATTATGTTTAGACTTTCTCGGAACTGCTTCAAATCAACTAGATATCTTTGTGCTGTAAATCTCCCAACAGCCAAACGCAAAAGCAGCAAACATCTCGCTGTATGTCCCACATCCAAAGTGCCAAGAGAGAGCTTGCTCTCCCTCTCTTTGAGTACTGTTTTCGCTGTGCCGGTTACCTCTTTGCTAACATTCTCTTCAGCGCTGCAGGGAAACCAGGAACCACGTGGAGAAGGCACCCACACTGAAAGTGCCTGGAGGGAACATTGGGGCTTCTTCTCAGTGTCTCTGACATAGGGTTTCACTGTCCCGGGAAAGTCTCTGCTAACACCCTGCAGAGCGCTGTGCCCAATCTACAGAAACGTCTTGCGGTATCTCCTACAGGGAAAGTGCCAGGAGGGAACTGTCCATCTTGTTCTCAGTGTCTCTGAGAATTGCTCTGATTATCCCTGTGACCTCTTTGCTAAGACTCTCCAGAGAGCCGTCCTCAAAACCAACACACATCTTGACATATCTCCCACATTGATCGCAGTGTCTCCAGGAACGGCATTCAAGGAGCCAGGAACTTTTCTCCCTACACTGTCCATTGAGTTGTCCTCAAAACCAATATACATCCTGCTATATCTCCCACATGGAAAGTGCCAGGAGGGAGAAGTGGCGATTATGTTTAGACTTTCTCGGAACTGCTTCAAATCAACTAGATATCTTTGTGCTGTAAATCTCCCAACAGCCAAACGCAAAAGCAGCAAACATCTCGCTGTATGTCCCACATCCAAAGTGCCAAGAGAGAGCTTGCTCTCCCTGTCTTTGAGTACTGTTTTCGCTGTGCCGGTTACCTCTTTGCTAACATTCTCTTCAGCGCTGCAGGGAAACCAGGAACCACGTGGAGAAGGCACCCACACTGAAAGTGCCTGGAGGGAACATTGGGGCTTCTTCTCAGTGTCTCTGACATAGGGTTTCACTGTCCCGGGAAAGTCTCTGCTAACACCCTGCAGAGCGCTGTGCCCAATCTACAGAAACGTCTTGCGGTATCTCCTACAGGGAAAGTGCCAGGAGGGAACTGTCCATCTTGTTCTCAGTGTCTCTGAGAATTGCTCTGATTATCCCTGTGACCTCTTTGCTAAGACTCTCCAGAGAGCCGTCCTCAAAACCAACACACATCTTGACATATCTCCCACATTGATCGCAGTGTCTCCAGGAACGGCATTCAAGGAGCCAGGAACTTTTCTCCCTACACTGTCCATTGAGTTGTCCTCAAAACCAATATACATCCTGCTATATCTCCCACATGGAAAGTGCCAGGAGGGAGAAGTAGCGATTATGTTTAGACTTTCTCGGAACTGCTTCAAATCAACTAGATATCTTTGTGCTGTAAATCTCCCAACAGCCAAACGCAAAAGCAGCAAACATCTCGCTGTATGTCCCACATCCAAAGTGCCAAGAGAGAGCTTGCTCTCCCTGTCTTTGAGTACTGTTTTCGCTGTGCCGGTTACCTCTTTGCTAACATTCTCTTCAGCGCTGCAGGGAAACCAGGAACCACGTGGAGAAGGCACCCACACTGAAAGTGCCTGGAGGGAACATTGGGGCTTCTTCTCAGTGTCTCTGACATAGGGTTTCACTGTCCCGGGAAAGTCTCTGCTAACACCCTGCAGAGCGCTGTGCCCAATCTACAGAAACGTCTTGCGGTATCTCCTACAGGGAAAGTGCCAGGAGGGAACTGTCCATCTTGTTCTCAGTGTCTCTGAGAATTGCTCTGATTATCCCTGTGACCTCTTTGCTAAGACTCTCCAGAGAGCCGTCCTCAAAACCAACACACATCTTGACATATCTCCCACATTGATCGCAGTGTCTCCAGGAACGGCATTCAAGGAGCCAGGAACTTTTCTCCCTACACTGTCCATTGAGTTGTCCTCAAAACCAATATACATCCTGCTATATCTCCCACATGGAAAGTGCCAGGAGGGAGAAGTGGCGATTATGTTTAGACTTTCTCGGAACTGCTTCAAATCAACTAGATATCTTTGTGCTGTAAATCTCCCAACAGCCAAACGCAAAAGCAGCAAACATCTCGCTGTATGTCCCACATCCAAAGTGCCAAGAGAGAGCTTGCTCTCCCTGTCTTTGAGTACTGTTTTCGCTGTGCCGGTTACCTCTTTGCTAACATTCTCTTCAGCGCTGCAGGGAAACCAGGAACCACGTGGAGAAGGCACACACACTGAAAGTGCCTGGAGGGAACATTGGGGCTTCTTCTCAGTGTCTCTGACATAGGGTTTCACTGTCCCGGGAAAGTCTCTGCTAACACCCTGCAGAGCGCTGTGCCCAATCTACAGAAACGTCTTGCGGTATCTCCTACAGGGAAAGTGCCAGGAGGGAATTGTCGAGCTTGTTCTCAGTGTCTCTGAGAATTGCTCTGATTATCCCTGTGACCTCTTTGCTAAGACTCTCCAGAGAGCCGTCCTCAAAACCAACACACATCTTGACATATCTCCCACATTGATCGCAGTGTCTCCAGGAACGGCATTCAAGGAGCCAGGAACTTTTCTCCCTACACTGTCCATTGAGTTGTCCTCAAAACCAATATACATCCTGCTATATCTCCCACATGGAAAGTGCCAGGAGGGAGAAGTGGCGATTATGTTTAGACTTTCTCGGAACTGCTTCAAATCAACTAGATATCTTTGTGCTGTAAATCTCCCAACAGCCAAACGCAAAAGCAGCAAACATCTCGCTGTATGTCCCACATCCAAAGTGCCAAGAGAGAGCTTGCTCTCCCTGTCTTTGAGTACTGTTTTCGCTGTGCCGGTTACCTCTTTGCTAACATTCTCTTCAGCGCTGCAGGGAAACCAGGAACCACGTGGAGAAGGCACCCACACTGAAAGTGCCTGGAGGGAACATTGGGGCTTCTTCTCAGTGTCTCTGACATAGGGTTTCACTGTCCCGGGAAAGTCTCTGCTAACACCCTGCAGAGCGCTGTGCCCAATCTACAGAAACGTCTTGCGGTATCTCCTACAGGGAAAGTGCCAGGAGGGAACTGTCCATCTTGTTCTCAGTGTCTCTGAGAATTGCTCTGATTATCCCTGTGACCTCTTTGCTAAGACTCTCCAGAGAGCCGTCCTCAAAACCAACACACATCTTGACATATCTCCCACATTGATCGCAGTGTCTCCAGGAACGGCATTCAAGGAGCCAGGAACTTTTCTCCCTACACTGTCCATTGAGTTGTCCTCAAAACCAATATACATCCTGCTATATCTCCCACATGGAAAGTGCCAGGAGGGAGAAGTGGCGATTATGTTTAGACTTTCTCGGAACTGCTTCAAATCAACTAGATATCTTTGTGCTGTAAATCTCCCAACAGCCAAACGCAAAAGCAGCAAACATCTCGCTGTATGTCCCACATCCAAAGTGCCAAGAGAGAGCTTGCTCTCCCTGTCTTTGAGTACTGTTTTCGCTGTGCCGGTTACCTCTTTGCTAACATTCTCTTCAGCGCTGCAGGGAAACCAGGAACCACGTGGAGAAGGCACCCACACTGAAAGTGCCTGGAGGGAACATTGGGGCTTCTTCTCAGTGTCTCTGACATAGGGTTTCACTGTCCCGGGAAAGTCTCTGCTAACACCCTGCAGAGCGCTGTGCCCAATCTACAGAAACGTCTTGCGGTATCTCCTACAGGGAAAGTGCCAGGAGGGAACTGTCCATCTTGTTCTCAGTGTCTCTGAGAATTGCTCTGATTATCCCTGTGACCTCTTTGCTAAGACTCTCCAGAGAGCCGTCCTCAAAACCAACACACATCTTGACATATCTCCCACATTGATCGCAGTGTCTCCAGGAACGGCATTCAAGGAGCCAGGAACTTTTCTCCCTACACTGTCCATTGAGTTGTCCTCAAAACCAATATACATCCTGCTATATCTCCCACATGGAAAGTGCCAGGAGGGAGAAGTGGCGATTATGTTTAGACTTTCTCGGAACTGCTTCAAATCAACTAGATATCTTTGTGCTGTAAATCTCCCAACAGCCAAACGCAAAAGCAGCAAACATCTCGCTGTATGTCCCACATCCAAAGTGCCAAGAGAGAGCTTGCTCTCCCTGTCTTTGAGTACTGTTTTCGCTGTGCCGGTTACCTCTTTGCTAACATTCTCTTCAGCGCTGCAGGGAAACCAGGAACCACGTGGAGAAGGCACCCACACTGAAAGTGCCTGGAGGGAACATTGGGGCTTCTTCTCAGTGTCTCTGACATAGGGTTTCACTGTCCCGGGAAAGTCTCTGCTAACACCCTGCAGAGCGCTGTGCCCAATCTACAGAAACGTCTTGCGGTATCTCCTACAGGGAAAGTGCCAGGAGGGAATTGTCGAGCTTGTTCTCAGTGTCTCTGAGAATTGCTCTGATTATCCCTGTGACCTCTTTGCTAAGACTCTCCAGAGAGCCGTCCTCAAAACCAACACACATCTTGACATATCTCCCTCATTGATCGCAGTGTCTCTAGGAACGGCATTCAAGGAGCCAGGAACTTTTCTCCCTACACTGTCCATTGAGTTGTCCTCAAAACCAATATACATCCTGCTATATCTCCCACATGGAAAGTGCCAGGAGGGAGAAGTGGCGATTATGTTTAGACTTTCTCGGAACTGCTTCAAATCAACTAGATATCTTTGTGCTGTAAATCTCCCAACAGCCAAACGCAAAAGCAGCAAACATCTCGCTGTATGTCCCACATCCAAAGTGCCAAGAGAGAGCTTGCTCTCCCTGTCTTTGAGTACTGTTTTCGCTGTGCCGGTTACCTCTTTGCTAACATTCTCTTCAGCGCTGCAGGGAAACCAGGAACCACGTGGAGAAGGCACCCACACTGAAAGTGCCTGGAGGGAACATTGGGGCTTCTTCTCAGTGTCTCTGACATAGGGTTTCACTGTCCCGGGAAAGTCTCTGCTAACACCCTGCAGAGCGCTGTGCCCAATCTACAGAAACGTCTTGCGGTATCTCCTACAGGGAAAGTGCCAGGAGGGAATTGTCGAGCTTGTTCTCAGTGTCTCTGAGAATTGCTCTGATTATCCCTGTGACCTCTTTGCTAAGACTCTCCAGAGAGCCGTCCTCAAAACAAACACACATCTTGACATATCTCCCACATTGATCGCAGTGTCTCCAGGAACGGCATTCAAGGAGCCAGGAACTTTTCTCCCTACACTGTCCATTGAGTTGTCCTCAAAACCAATATACATCCTGCTATATCTCCCACATGGAAAGTGCCAGGAGGGAGAAGTGGCGATTATGTTTAGACTTTCTCGGAACTGCTTCAAATCAACTAGATATCTTTGTGCTGTAAATCTCCCAACAGCCAAACGCAAAAGCAGCAAACATCTCGCTGTATGTCCCACATCCAAAGTGCCAAGAGAGAGCTTGCTCTCCCTCTCTTTGAGTACTGTTTTCGCTGTGCCGGTTACCTCTTTGCTAACATTCTCTTCAGCGCTGCAGGGAAACCAGGAACCACGTGGAGAAGGCACCCACACTGAAAGTGCCTGGAGGGAACATTGGGGCTTCTTCTCAGTGTCTCTGACATAGGGTTTCACTGTCCCGGGAAAGTCTCTGCTAACACCCTGCAGAGCGCTGTGCCCAATCTACAGAAACGTCTTGCGGTATCTCCTACAGGGAAAGTGCCAGGAGGGAACTGTCCATCTTGTTCTCAGTGTCTCTGAGAATTGCTCTGATTATCCCTGTGACCTCTTTGCTAAGACTCTCCAGAGAGCCGTCCTCAAAACCAACACACATCTTGACATATCTCCCACATTGATCGCAGTGTCTCCAGGAACGGCATTCAAGGAGCCAGGAACTTTTCTCCCTACACTGTCCATTGAGTTGTCCTCAAAACCAATATACATCCTGCTATATCTCCCACATGGAAAGTGCCAGGAGGGAGAAGTGGCGATTATGTTTAGACTTTCTCGGAACTGCTTCAAATCAACTAGATATCTTTGTGCTGTAAATCTCCCAACAGCCAAACGCAAAAGCAGCAAACATCTCGCTGTATGTCCCACATCCAAAGTGCCAAGAGAGAGCTTGCTCTCCCTGTCTTTGAGTACTGTTTTCGCTGTCCCGGTTACCTCTTTGCTAACATTCTCTTCAGCGCTGCAGGGAAACCAGGAACCACGTGGAGAAGGCACCCACACTGAAAGTGCCTGGAGGGAACATTGGGGCTTCTTCTCAGTGTCTCTGACATAGGGTTTCACTGTCCCGGGAAAGTCTCTGCTAACACCCTGCAGAGCGCTGTGCCCAATCTACAGAAACGTCTTGCGGTATCTCCTACAGGGAAAGTGCCAGGAGGGAACTGTCCATCTTGTTCTCAGTGTCTCTGAGAATTGCTCTGATTATCCCTGTGACCTCTTTGCTAAGACTCTCCAGAGAGCCGTCCTCAAAACCAACACACATCTTGACATATCTCCCACATTGATCGCAGTGTCTCCAGGAACGGCATTCAAGGAGCCAGGAACTTTTCTCCCTACACTGTCCATTGAGTTGTCCTCAAAACCAATATACATCCTGCTATATCTCCCACATGGAAAGTGCCAGGAGGGAGAAGTGGGGATTATGTTTAGACTTTCTCGGAACTGCTTCAAATCAACTAGATATCTTTGTGCTGTAAATCTCCCAACAGGCAAACGCAAAAGCAGCAAACATCTCGCTGTATGTCCCACATCCAAAGTGCCAAGAGAGAGCTTGCTCTCCCTCTCTTTGAGTACTGTTTTCGCTGTGCCGGTTACCTCTTTGCTAACATTCTCTTCAGCGCTGCAGGGAAACCAGGAACCACGTGGAGAAGGCACCCACACTGAAAGTGCCTGGAGGGAACATTGGGGCTTCTTCTCAGTGTCTCTGACATAGGGTTTCACTGTCCCGGGAAAGTCTCTGCTAACACCCTGCAGAGCGCTGTGCCCAATCTACAGAAACGTCTTGCGGTATCTCCTACAGGGAAAGTGCCAGGAGGGAACTGTCCATCTTGTTCTCAGTGTCTCTGAGAATTGCTCTGATTATCCCTGTGACCTCTTTGCTAAGACTCTCCAGAGAGCCGTCCTCAAAAGCAACACACATCTTGACATATCTCCCACATTGATCGCAGTGTCTCCAGGAACGGCATTCAAGGAGCCAGGAACTTTTCTCCCTACACTGTCCATTGAGTTGTCCTCAAAACCAATATACATCCTGCTATATCTCCCACATGGAAAGTGCCAGGAGGGAGAAGTGGCGATTATGTTTAGACTTTCTCGGAACTGCTTCAAATCAACTAGATATCTTTGTGCTGTAAATCTCCCAACAGCCAAACGCAAAAGCAGCAAACATCTCGCTGTATGTCCCACATCCAAAGTGCCAAGAGAGAGCTTGCTCTCCCTGTCTTTGAGTACTGTTTTCGCTGTGCCGGTTACCTCTTTGCTAACATTCTCTTCAGCGCTGCAGGGAAACCAGGAACCACGTGGAGAAGGCACCCACACTGAAAGTGCCTGGAGGGAACATTGGGGCTTCTTCTCAGTGTCTCTGACATAGGGTTTCACTGTCCCGGGAAAGTCTCTGCTAACACCCTGCAGAGCGCTGTGCCCAATCTACAGAAACGTCTTGCGGTATCTCCTACAGGGAAAGTGCCAGGAGGGAACTGTCCATCTTGTTCTCAGTGTCTCTGAGAATTGCTCTGATTATCCCTGTGACCTCTTTGCTAAGACTCTCCAGAGAGCCGTCCTCAAAACCAACACACATCTTGACATATCTCCCACATTGATCGCAGTGTCTCCAGGAACGGCATTCAAGGAGCCAGGAACTTTTCTCCCTACACTGTCCATTGAGTTGTCCTCAAAACCAATATACATCCTGCTATATCTCCCACATGGAAAGTGCCAGGAGGGAGAAGTGGCGATTATGTTTAGACTTTCTCGGAACTGCTTCAAATCAACTAGATATCTTTGTGCTGTAAATCTCCCAACAGCCAAACGCAAAAGCAGCAAACATCTCGCTGTATGTCCCACATCCAAAGTGCCAAGAGAGAGCTTGCTCTCCCTGTCTTTGAGTACTGTTTTCGCTGTGCCGGTTACCTCTTTGCTAACATTCTCTTCAGCGCTGCAGGGAAACCAGGAACCACGTGGAGAAGGCACCCACACTGAAAGTGCCTGGAGGGAACATTGGGGCTTCTTCTCAGTGTCTCTGACATAGGGTTTCACTGTCCCGGGAAAGTCTCTGCTAACACCCTGCAGAGCGCTGTGCCCAATCTACAGAAACGTCTTGCGGTATCTCCTACAGGGAAAGTGCCAGGAGGGAACTGTCCATCTTGTTCTCAGTGTCTCTGAGAATTGCTCTGATTATCCCTGTGACCTCTTTGCTAAGACTCTCCAGAGAGCCGTCCTCAAAACCAACACACATCTTGACATATCTCCCACATTGATCGCAGTGTCTCCAGGAACGGCATTCAAGGAGCCAGGAACTTTTCTCCCTACACTGTCCATTGAGTTGTCCTCAAAACCAATATACATCCTGCTATATCTCCCACATGGAAAGTGCCAGGAGGGAGAAGTGGCGATTATGTTTAGACTTTCTCGGAACTGCTTCAAATCAACTAGATATCTTTGTGCTGTAAATCTCCCAACAGCCAAACGCAAAAGCAGCAAACATCTCGCTGTATGTCCCACATGAAAAGTGCCAAGAGAGAGCTTGCTCTCCCTGTCTTTGAGTACTGTTTTCGCTGTGCCGGTTACCTCTTTGCTAACATTCTCTTCAGCGCTGCAGGGAAACCAGGAACCACGTGGAGAAGGCACCCACACTGAAAGTGCCTGGAGGGAACATTGGGGCTTCTTCTCAGTGTCTCTGACATAGGGTTTCACTGTCCCGGGAAAGTCTCTGCTAACACCCTGCAGAGCGCTGTGCCCAATCTACAGAAACGTCTTGCGGTATCTCCTACAGGGAAAGTGCCAGGAGGGAATTGTCGAGCTTGTTCTCAGTGTCTCTGAGAATTGCTCTGATTATCCCTGTGACCTCTTTGCTAAGACTCTCCAGAGAGCCGTCCTCAAAACCAACACACATCTTGACATATCTCCCTCATTGATCGCAGTGTCTCCAGGAACGGCATTCAAGGAGCCAGGAACTTTTCTCCCTACACTGTCCATTGAGTTGTCCTCAAAACCAATATACATCCTGCTATATCTCCCACATGGAAAGTGCCAGGAGGGAGAAGTGGCGATTATGTTTAGACTTCCTCGGAACTGCTTCAAATCAACTAGATATCTTTGTGCTGTAAATCTCCCAACAGCCAAACGCAAAAGCAGCAAACATCTCGCTGTATGTCCCACATCCAAAGTGCCAAGAGAGAGCTTGCTCTCCCTGTCTTTGAGTACTGTTTTCGCTGTGCCGGTTACCTCTTTGCTAACATTCTCTTCAGCGCTGCAGGGAAACCAGGAACCACGTGGAGAAGGCACCCACACTGAAAGTGCCTGGAGGGAACATTGGGGCTTCTTCTCAGTGTCTCTGACATAGGGTTTCACTGTCCCGCGAAAGTCTCTGCTAACACCCTGCAGAGCGCTGTGCCCAATCTACAGAAACGTCTTGCGGTATCTCCTACATGGAAAGTGCCAGGAGGGAGAAGTGGCGATTATGTTTAGACTTTCTCGGAACTGCTTCAAATCAACTAGATATCTTTGTGCTGTAAATCTCCCAACAGCCAAACGCAAAAGCAGCAAACATCTCGCTGTATGTCCCACATCCAAAGTGCCAAGAGAGAGCTTGCTCTCCCTGTCTTTGAGTACTGTTTTCGCTGTGCCGGTTACCTCTTTGCTAACATTCTCTTCAGCGCTGCAGGGAAACCAGGAACCACGTGGAGAAGGCACCCACACTGAAAGTGCCTGGAGGGAACATTGGGGCTTCTTCTCAGTGTCTCTGACATAGGGTTTCACTGTCCCGGGAAAGTCTCTGCTAACACCCTGCAGAGCGCTGTGCCCAATCTACAGAAACGTCTTGCAGTATCTCCTACAGGGAAAGTGCCAGGAGGGAACTGTCCATCTTGTTCTCAGTGTCTCTGAGAATTGCTCTGATTATCCCTGTGACCTCTTTGCTAAGACTCTCCAGAGAGCCGTCCTCAAAACCAACACACATCTTGACATATCTCCCACATTGATCGCAGTGTCTCCAGGAACGGCATTCAAGGAGCCAGGAACTTTTCTCCCTACACTGTCCATTGAGTTGTCCTCAAAACCAAGATACATCCTGCTATATCTCCCACATGGAAAGTGCCAGGAGGGAGAAGTGGCGATTATGTTTAGACTTTCTCGGAACTGCTTCAAATCAACTAGATATCTTTGTGCTGTAAATCTCCCAACAGCCAAACGCAAAAGCAGCAAACATCTCGCTGTATGTCCCACATGAAAAGTGCCAAGAGAGAGCTTGCTCTCCCTGTCTTTGAGTACTGTTTTCGCTGTGCCGGTTACCTCTTTGCTAACATTCTCTTCAGCGCTGCAGGGAAACCAGGAACCACGTGGAGAAGGCACCCACACTGAAAGTGCCTGGAGGGAACATTGGGGCTTCTTCTCAGTGTCTCTGACATAGGGTTTCACTGTCCCGGGAAAGTCTCTGCTAACACCCTGCAGAGCGCTGTGCCCAATCTACAGAAACGTCTTGCGGTATCTCCTACATGGAAAGTGCCAGGAGGGAGAAGTGGCGATTATGTTTAGACTTTCTCGGAACTGCTTCAAATCAACTAGATATCTTTGTGCTGTAAATCTCCCAACAGCCAAACGCAAAAGCAGCAAACATCTCGCTGTATGTCCCACATCCAAAGTGCCAAGAGAGAGCTTGCTCTCCCTGTCTTTGAGTACTGTTTTCGCTGTGCCGGTTACCTCTTTGCTAACATTCTCTTCAGCGCTGCAGGGAAACCAGGAACCACGTGGAGAAGGCACCCACACTGAAAGTGCCTGGAGGGAACATTGGGGCTTCTTCTCAGTGTCTCTGACATAGGGTTTCACTGTCCCGGGAAAGTCTCTGCTAACACCCTGCAGAGCGCTGTGCCCAATCTACAGAAACGTCTTGCGGTATCTCCTACAGGGAAAGTGCCAGGAGGGAACTGTCCATCTTGTTCTCAGTGTCTCTGAGAATTGCTCTGATTATCCCTGTGACCTCTTTGCTAAGACTCTCCAGAGAGCCGTCCTCAAAACCAACACACATCTTGACATATCTCCCACATTGATCGCAGTGTCTCCAGGAACGGCATTCAAGGAGCCAGGAACTTTTCTCCCTACACTGTCCATTGAGTTGTCCTCAAAACCAAGATACATCCTGCTATATCTCCCACATGGAAAGTGCCAGGAGGGAGAAGTGGGGATTATGTTTAGACTTTCTCGGAACTGCTTCAAATCAACTAGATATCTTTGTGCTGTAAATCTCCCAACAGCCAAACGCAAAAGCAGCAAACATCTCGCTGTATGTCCCACATCCAAAGTGCCAAGAGAGAGCTTGCTCTCCCTGTCTTTGAGTACTGTTTTCGCTGTGCCGGTTACCTCTTTGCTAACATTCTCTTCAGCGCTGCAGGGAAACCAGGAACCACGTGGAGAAGGCACCCACACTGAAAGTGCCTGGAGGGAACATTGGGGCTTCTTCTCAGTGTCTCTGACATAGGGTTTCACTGTCCCGGGAAAGTCTCTGCTAACACCCTGCAGAGCGCTGTGCCCAATCTACAGAAACGTCTTGCGGTATCTCCTACAGGGAAAGTGCCAGGAGGGAACTGTCCATCTTGTTCTCAGTGTCTCTGAGAATTGCTCTGATTATCCCTGTGACCTCTTTGCTAAGACTCTCCAGAGAGCCGTCCTCAAAACCAACACACATCTTGACATATCTCCCTCATTGATCGCAGTGTCTCCAGGAACGGCATTCAAGGAGCCAGGAACTTTTCTCCCTACACTGTCCATTGAGTTGTCCTCAAAACCAATATACATCCTGCTATATCTCCCACATGGAAAGTGCCAGGAGGGAGAAGTGGCGATTATGTTTAGACTTTCTCGGAACTGCTTCAAATCAACTAGATATCTTTGTGCTGTAAACCTCCCAACAGCCAAACGCAAAAGCAGCAAACATCTCGCTGTATGTCCCACATCCAAAGTGCCAAGAGAGAGCTTGCTCTCCCTGTCTTTGAGTACTGTTTTCGCTGTGCCGGTTACCTCTTTGCTAACATTCTCTTCAGCGCTGCAGGGAAACCAGGAACCACGTGGAGAAGGCACCCACACTGAAAGTGCCTGGAGGGAACATTGGGGCTTCTTCTCAGTGTCTCTGACATAGGGTTTCACTGTCCCGGGAAAGTCTCTGCTAACACCCTGCAGAGCGCTGTGCCCAATCTACAGAAACGTCTTGCGGTATCTCCTACAGGGAAAGTGCCAGGAGGGAATTGTCGAGCTTGTTCTCAGTGTCTCTGAGAATTGCTCTGATTATCTGTGTGACCTCTTTGCTAAGACTCTCCAGAGAGCCGTCCTCAAAACCAACACACATCTTGACATATCTCCCTCATTGATCGCAGTGTCTCCAGGAACGGCATTCAAGGAGCCAGGAACTTTTCTCCCTACACTGTCCATTGAGTTGTCCTCAAAACCAATATACATCCTGCTATATCTCCCACATGGAAAGTGCCAGGAGGGAGAAGTGGCGATTATGTTTAGACTTCCTCGGAACTGCTTCAAATCAACTAGATATCTTTGTGCTGTAAATCTCCCAACAGCCAAACGCAAAAGCAGCAAACATCTCGCTGTATGTCCCACATCCAAAGTGCCAAGAGAGAGCTTGCTCTCCCTGTCTTTGAGTACTGTTTTCGCTGTGCCGGTTACCTCTTTGCTAACATTCTCTTCAGCGCTGCAGGGAAACCAGGAACCACGTGGAGAAGGCACCCACACTGAAAGTGCCTGGAGGGAACATTGGGGCTTCTTCTCAGTGTCTCTGACATAGGGTTTCACTGTCCCGGGAAAGTCTCTGCTAACACCCTGCAGAGCGCTGTGCCCAATCTACAGAAACGTCTTGCGGTATCTCCTACAGGGAAAGTGCCAGGAGGGAATTGTCGAGCTTGTTCTCAGTGTCTCTGAGAATTGCTCTGATTATCCCTGTGACCTCTTTGCTAAGACTCTCCAGAGAGCCGTCCTCAAAACCAACACACATCTTGACATATCTCCCTCATTGATCGCAGTGTCTCCAGGAACGGCATTCAAGGAGCCAGGAACTTTTCTCCCTACACTGTCCATTGAGTTGTCCTCAAAACCAATATACATCCTGCTATATCTCCCACATGGAAAGTGCCAGGAGGGAGAAGTGGCGATTATGTTTAGACTTCCTCGGAACTGCTTCAAATCAACTAGATATCTTTGTGCTGTAAATCTCCCAACAGCCAAACGCAAAAGCAGCAAACATCTCGCTGTATGTCCCACATCCAAAGTGCCAAGAGAGAGCTTGCTCTCCCTGTCTTTGAGTACTGTTTTCGCTGTGCCGGTTACCTCTTTGCTAACATTCTCTTCAGCGCTGCAGGGAAACCAGGAACCACGTGGAGAAGGCACCCACACTGAAAGTGCCTGGAGGGAACATTGGGGCTTCTTCTCAGTGTCTCTGACATAGGGTTTCACTGTCCCGGGAAAGTCTCTGCTAACACCCTGCAGAGCGCTGTGCCCAATCTACAGAAACGTCTTGCGGTATCTCCTACAGGGAAAGTGCCAGGAGGGAACTGTCCATCTTGTTCTCAGTGTCTCTGAGAATTGCTCTGATTATCCCTGTGACCTCTTTGCTAAGACTCTCCAGAGAGCCGTCCTCAAAACCAACACACATCTTGACATATCTCCCACATTGATCGCAGTGTCTCCAGGAACGGCATTCAAGGAGCCAGGAACTTTTCTCCCTACACTGTCCATTGAGTTGTCCTCAAAACCAAGATACATCCTGCTATATCTCCCACATGGAAAGTGCCAGGAGGGAGAAGTGGGGATTATGTTTAGACTTTCTCGGAACTGCTTCAAATCAACTAGATATCTTTGTGCTGTAAATCTCCCAACAGCCAAACGCAAAAGCAGCAAACATCTCGCTGTATGTCCCACATCCAAAGTGCCAAGAGAGAGCTTGCTCTCCCTGTCTTTGAGTACTGTTTTCGCTGTGCCGGTTACCTCTTTGCTAACATTCTCTTCAGCGCTGCAGGGAAACCAGGAACCACGTGGAGAAGGCACCCACACTGAAAGTGCCTGGAGGGAACATTGGGGCTTCTTCTCAGTGTCTCTGACATAGGGTTTCACTGTCCCGGGAAAGTCTCTGCTAACACCCTGCAGAGCGCTGTGCCCAATCTACAGAAACGTCTTGCGGTATCTCCTACAGGGAAAGTGCCAGGAGGGAACTGTCCATCTTGTTCTCAGTGTCTCTGAGAATTGCTCTGATTATCCCTGTGACCTCTTTGCTAAGACTCTCCAGAGAGCCGTCCTCAAAACCAACACACATCTTGACATATCTCCCTCATTGATCGCAGTGTCTCCAGGAACGGCATTCAAGGAGCCAGGAACTTTTCTCCCTACACTGTCCATTGAGTTGTCCTCAAAACCAATATACATCCTGCTATATCTCCCACATGGAAAGTGCCAGGAGGGAGAAGTGGCGATTATGTTTAGACTTTCTCGGAACTGCTTCAAATCAACTAGATATCTTTGTGCTGTAAATCTCCCAACAGCCAAACGCAAAAGCAGCAAACATCTCGCTGTATGTCCCACATCCAAAGTGCCAAGAGAGAGCTTGCTCTCCCTGTCTTTGAGTACTGTTTTCGCTGTGCCGGTTACCTCTTTGCTAACATTCTCTTCAGCGCTGCAGGGAAACCAGGAACCACGTGGAGAAGGCACCCACACTGAAAGTGCCTGGAGGGAACATTGGGGCTTCTTCTCAGTGTCTCTGACATAGGGTTTCACTGTCCCGGGAAAGTCTCTGCTAACACCCTGCAGAGCGCTGTGCCCAATCTACAGAAACGTCTTGCGGTATCTCCTACAGGGAAAGTGCCAGGAGGGAATTGTCGAGCTTGTTCTCAGTGTCTCTGAGAATTGCTCTGATTATCTGTGTGACCTCTTTGCTAAGACTCTCCAGAGAGCCGTCCTCAAAACCAACACACATCTTGACATATCTCCCTCATTGATCGCAGTGTCTCCAGGAACGGCATTCAAGGAGCCAGGAACTTTTCTCCCTACACTGTCCATTGAGTTGTCCTCAAAACCAATATACATCCTGCTATATCTCCCACATGGAAAGTGCCAGGAGGGAGAAGTGGCGATTATGTTTAGACTTCCTCGGAACTGCTTCAAATCAACTAGATATCTTTGTGCTGTAAATCTCCCAACAGCCAAACGCAAAAGCAGCAAACATCTCGCTGTATGTCCCACATCCAAAGTGCCAAGAGAGAGCTTGCTCTCCCTGTCTTTGAGTACTGTTTTCGCTGTGCCGGTTACCTCTTTGCTAACATTCTCTTCAGCGCTGCAGGGAAACCAGGAACCACGTGGAGAAGGCACCCACACTGAAAGTGCCTGGAGGGAACATTGGGGCTTCTTCTCAGTGTCTCTGACATAGGGTTTCACTGTCCCGGGAAAGTCTCTGCTAACACCCTGCAGAGCGCTGTGCCCAATCTACAGAAACGTCTTGCGGTATCTCCTACAGGGAAAGTGCCAGGAGGGAATTGTCGAGCTTGTTCTCAGTGTCTCTGAGAATTGCTCTGATTATCCCTGTGACCTCTTTGCTAAGACTCTCCAGAGAGCCGTCCTCAAAACCAACACACATCTTGACATATCTCCCTCATTGATCGCAGTGTCTCCAGGAACGGCATTCAAGGAGCCAGGAACTTTTCTCCCTACACTGTCCATTGAGTTGTCCTCAAAACCAATATACATCCTGCTATATCTCCCACATGGAAAGTGCCAGGAGGGAGAAGTGGCGATTATGTTTAGACTTCCTCGGAACTGCTTCAAATCAACTAGATATCTTTGTGCTGTAAATCTCCCAACAGCCAAACGCAAAAGCAGCAAACATCTCGCTGTATGTCCCACATCCAAAGTGCCAAGAGAGAGCTTGCTCTCCCTGTCTTTGAGTACTGTTTTCGCTGTGCCGGTTACCTCTTTGCTAACATTCTCTTCAGCGCTGCAGGGAAACCAGGAACCACGTGGAGAAGGCACCCACACTGAAAGTGCCTGGAGGGAACATTGGGGCTTCTTCTCAGTGTCTCTGACATAGGGTTTCACTGTCCCGGGAAAGTCTCTGCTAACACCCTGCAGAGCGCTGTGCCCAATCTACAGAAACGTCTTGCGGTATCTCCTACAGGGAAAGTGCCAGGAGGGAATTGTCGAGCTTGTTCTCAGTGTCTCTGAGAATTGCTCTGATTATCCCTGTGACCTCTTTGCTAAGACTCTCCAGAGAGCCGTCCTCAAAACCAACACACATCTTGACATATCTCCCACATTGATCGCAGTGTCTCCAGGAACGGCATTCAAGGAGCCAGGAACTTTTCTCCCTACACTGTCCATTGAGTTGTCCTCAAAACCAATATACATCCTGCTATATCTCCCACATGGAAAGTGCCAGGAGGGAGAAGTGGCGATTATGTTTAGACTTTCTCGGAACTGCTTCAAATCAACTAGATATCTTTGTGCTGTAAATCTCCCAACAGCCAAACGCAAAAGCAGCAAACATCTCGCTGTATGTCCCACATCCAAAGTGCCAAGAGAGAGCTTGCTCTCCCTGTCTTTGAGTACTGTTTTCGCTGTGCCGGTTACCTCTTTGCTAACATTCTCTTCAGCGCTGCAGGGAAACCAGGAACCACGTGGAGAAGGCACCCACACTGAAAGTGCCTGGAGGGAACATTGGGGCTTCTTCTCAGTGTCTCTGACATAGGGTTTCACTGTCCCGGGAAAGTCTCTGCTAACACCCTGCAGAGCGCTGTGCCCAATCTACAGAAACGTCTTGCGGTATCTCCTACAGGGAAAGTGCCAGGAGGGAACTGTCGAGCTTGTTCTCAGTGTCTCTGAGAATTGCTCTGATTATCCCTGTGACCTCTTTGCTAAGACTCTCCAGAGAGCCGTCCTCAAAACCAACACACATCTTGACATATCTCCCACATTGATCGCAGTGTCTCCAGGAACGGCATTCAAGGAGCCAGGAACTTTTCTCCCTACACTGTCCATTGAGTTGTCCTCAAAACCAATATACATCCTGCTATATCTCCCACATGGAAAGTGCCAGGAGGGAGAAGTGGCGATTATGTTTAGACTTTCTCGGAACTGCTTCAAATCAACTAGATATCTTTGTGCTGTAAATCTCCCAACAGCCAAACGCAAAAGCAGCAAACATCTCGCTGTATGTCCCACATCCAAAGTGCCAAGAGAGAGCTTGCTCTCCCTGTCTTTGAGTACTGTTTTCGCTGTGCCGGTTACCTCTTTGCTAACATTCTCTTCAGCGCTGCAGGGAAACCAGGAACCACGTGGAGAAGGCACCCACACTGAAAGTGCCTGGAGGGAACATTGGGGCTTCTTCTCAGTGTCTCTGACATAGGGTTTCACTGTCCCGGGAAAGTCTCTGCTAACACCCTGCAGAGCGCTGTGCCCAATCTACAGAAACGTCTTGCGGTATCTCCTACAGGGAAAGTGCCAGGAGGGAACTGTCCATCTTGTTCTCAGTGTCTCTGAGAATTGCTCTGATTATCCCTGTGACCTCTTTGCTAAGACTCTCCAGAGAGCCGTCCTCAAAACCAACACACATCTTGACATATCTCCCTCATTGATCGCAGTGTCTCCAGGAACGGCATTCAAGGAGCCAGGAACTTTTCTCCCTACACTGTCCATTGAGTTGTCCTCAAAACCAATATACATCCTGCTATATCTCCCACATGGAAAGTGCCAGGAGGGAGAAGTGGGGATTATGTTTAGACTTCCTCGGAACTGCTTCAAATCAACTAGATATCTTTGTGCTGTAAATCTCCCAACAGCCAAACGCAAAAGCAGCAAACATCTCGCTGTATGTCCCACATCCAAAGTGCCAAGAGAGAGCTTGCTCTCCCCGTCTTTGAGTACTGTTTTCGCTGTGCCGGTTACCTCTTTGCTAACATTCTCTTCAGCGCTGCAGGGAAACCAGGAACCACGTGGAGAAGGCACCCACACTGAAAGTGCCTGGAGGGAACATTGGGGCTTCTTCTCAGTGTCTCTGACATAGGGTTTCACTGTCCCGGGAAAGTCTCTGCTAACACCCTGCAGAGCGCTGTGCCCAATCTACAGAAACGTCTTGCGGTATCTCCTACAGGGAAAGTGCCAGGAGGGAATTGTCGAGCTTGTTCTCAGTGTCTCTGAGAATTGCTCTGATTATCCCTGTGACCTCTTTGCTAAGACTCTCCAGAGAGCCGTCCTCAAAACCAACACACATCTTGACATATCTCCCACATTGATCGCAGTGTCTCCAGGAACGGCATTCAAGGAGCCAGGAACTTTTCTCCCTACACTGTCCATTGAGTTGTCCTCAAAACCAATATACATCCTGCTATATCTCCCACATGGAAAGTGCCAGGAGGGAGAAGTGGCGATTATGTTTAGACTTTCTCGGAACTGCTTCAAATCAACTAGATATCTTTGTGCTGTAAATCTCCCAACAGCCAAACGCAAAAGCAGCAAACATCTCGCTGTATGTCCCACATCCAAAGTGCCAAGAGAGAGCTTGCTCTCCCTCTCTTTGAGTACTGTTTTCGCTGTGCCGGTTACCTCTTTGCTAACATTCTCTTCAGCGCTGCAGGGAAACCAGGAACCACGTGGAGAAGGCACCCACACTGAAAGTGCCTGGAGGGAACATTGGGGCTTCTTCTCAGTGTCTCTGACATAGGGTTTCACTGTCCCGGGAAAGTCTCTGCTAACACCCTGCAGAGCGCTGTGCCCAATCTACAGAAACGTCTTGCGGTATCTCCTACAGGGAAAGTGCCAGGAGGGAACTGTCGAGCTTGTTCTCAGTGTCTCTGAGAATTGCTCTGATTATCCCTGTGACCTCTTTGCTAAGACTCTCCAGAGAGCCGTCCTCAAAACCAACACACATCTTGACATATCTCCCACATTGATCGCAGTGTCTCCAGGAACGGCATTCAAGGAGCCAGGAACTTTTCTCCCTACACTGTCCATTGAGTTGTCCTCAAAACCAATATACATCCTGCTATATCTCCCACATGGAAAGTGCCAGGAGGGAGAAGTGGCGATTATGTTTAGACTTTCTCGGAACTGCTTCAAATCAACTAGATATCTTTGTGCTGTAAATCTCCCAACAGCCAAACGCAAAAGCAGCAAACATCTCGCTGTATGTCCCACATCCAAAGTGCCAAGAGAGAGCTTGCTCTCCCTGTCTTTGAGTACTGTTTTCGCTGTGCCGGTTACCTCTTTGCTAACATTCTCTTCAGCGCTGCAGGGAAACCAGGAACCACGTGGAGAAGGCACCCACACTGAAAGTGCCTGGAGGGAACATTGGGGCTTCTTCTCAGTGTCTCTGACATAGGGTTTCACTGTCCCGGGAAAGTCTCTGCTAACACCCTGCAGAGCGCTGTGCCCAATCTACAGAAACGTCTTGCGGTATCTCCTACAGGGAAAGTGCCAGGAGGGAATTGTCGAGCTTGTTCTCAGTGTCTCTGAGAATTGCTCTGATTATCCCTGTGACCTCTTTGCTAAGACTCTCCAGAGAGCCATCCTCAAAACCAACACACATCTTGACATATCTCCCTCATTGATCGCAGTGTCTCCAGGAACGGCATTCAAGGAGCCAGGAACTTTTCTCCCTACACTGTCCATTGAGTTGTCCTCAAAACCAATATACATCCTGCTATATCTCCCACATGGAAAGTGCCAGGAGGGAGAAGTGGGGATTATGTTTAGACTTCCTCGGAACTGCTTCAAATCAACTAGATATCTTTGTGCTGTAAATCTCCCAACAGCCAAACGCAAAAGCAGCAAACATCTCGCTGTATGTCCCACATCCAAAGTGCCAAGAGAGAGCTTGCTCTCCCTGTCTTTGAGTACTGTTTTCGCTGTGCCGGTTACCTCTTTGCTAACATTCTCTTCAGCGCTGCAGGGAAACCAGGAACCACGTGGAGAAGGCACCCACACTGAAAGTGCCTGGAGGGAACATTGGGGCTTCTTCTCAGTGTCTCTGACATAGGGTTTCACTGTCCCGGGAAAGTCTCTGCTAACACCCTGCAGAGCGCTGTGCCCAATCTACAGAAACGTCTTGCGGTATCTCCTACAGGGAAAGTGCCAGGAGGGAACTGTCGAGCTTGTTCTCAGTGTCTCTGAGAATTGCTCTGATTATCCCTGTGACCTCTTTGCTAAGACTCTCCAGAGAGCCGTCCTCAAAACCAACACACATCTTGACATATCTCCCTCATTGATCGCAGTGTCTCCAGGAACGGCATTCAAGGAGCCAGGAACTTTTCTCCCTACACTGTCCATTGAGTTGTCCTCAAAACCAATATACATCCTGCTATATCTCCCACATGGAAAGTGCCAGGAGGGAGAAGTGGCGATTATGTTTAGACTTTCTCGGAACTGCTTCAAATCAACTAGATATCTTTGTGCTGTAAATCTCCCAACAGCCAAACGCAAAAGCAGCAAACATCTCGCTGTATGTCCCACATCCAAAGTGCCAAGAGAGAGCTTGCTCTCCCTGTCTTTGAGTACTGTTTTCGCTGTGCCGGTTACCTCTTTGCTAACATTCTCTTCAGCGCTGCAGGGAAACCAGGAACCACGTGGAGAAGGCACCCACACTGAAAGTGCCTGGAGGGAACATTGGGGCTTCTTCTCAGTGTCTCTGACATAGGGTTTCACTGTCCCGGGAAAGTCTCTGCTAACACCCTGCAGAGCGCTGTGCCCAATCTACAGAAACGTCTTGCGGTATCTCCTACAGGGAAAGTGCCAGGAGGGAACTGTCCATCTTGTTCTCAGTGTCTCTGAGAATTGCTCTGATTATCCCTGTGACCTCTTTGCTAAGACTCTCCAGAGAGCCGTCCTCAAAACAAACACACATCTTGACATATCTCCCACATTGATCGCAGTGTCTCCAGGAACGGCATTCAAGGAGCCAGGAACTTTTCTCCCTACACTGTCCATTGAGTTGTCCTCAAAACCAATATACATCCTGCTATATCTCCCACATGGAAAGTGCCAGGAGGGAGAAGTGGCGATTATGTTTAGACTTTCTCGGAACTGCTTCAAATCAACTAGATATCTTTGTGCTGTAAATCTCCCAACAGCCAAACGCAAAAGCAGCAAACATCTCGCTGTATGTCCCACATCCAAAGTGCCAAGAGAGAGCTTGCTCTCCCTGTCTTTGAGTACTGTTTTCGCTGTGCCGGTTACCTCTTTGCTAACATTCTCTTCAGCGCTGCAGGGAAACCAGGAACCACGTGGAGAAGGCACCCACACTGAAAGTGCCTGGAGGGAACATTGGGGCTTCTTCTCAGTGTCTCTGACATAGGGTTTCACTGTCCCGGGAAAGTCTCTGCTAACACCCTGCAGAGCGCTGTGCCCAATCTACAGAAACGTCTTGCGGTATCTCCTACAGGGAAAGTGCCAGGAGGGAACTGTCCATCTTGTTCTCAGTGTCTCTGAGAATTGCTCTGATTATCCCTGTGACCTCTTTGCTAAGACTCTCCAGAGAGCCGTCCTCAAAACAAACACACATCTTGACATATCTCCCACATTGATCGCAGTGTCTCCAGGAACGGCATTCAAGGAGCCAGGAACTTTTCTCCCTACACTGTCCATTGAGTTGTCCTCAAAACCAATATACATCCTGCTATATCTCCCACATGGAAAGTGCCAGGAGGGAGAAGTGGCGATTATGTTTAGACTTTCTCGGAACTGCTTCAAATCAACTAGATATCTTTGTGCTGTAAATCTCCCAACAGCCAAACGCAAAAGCAGCAAACATCTCGCTGTATGTCCCACATCCAAAGTGCCAAGAGAGAGCTTGCTCTCCCTGTCTTTGAGTACTGTTTTCGCTGTGCCGGTTACCTCTTTGCTAACATTCTCTTCAGCGCTGCAGGGAAACCAGGAACCACGTGGAGAAGGCACCCACACTGAAAGTGCCTGGAGGGAACATTGGGGCTTCTTCTCAGTGTCTCTGACATAGGGTTTCACTGTCCCGGGAAAGTCTCTGCTAACACGCTGCAGAGCGCTGTGCCCAATCTACAGAAACGTCTTGCGGTATCTCCTACAGGGAAAGTGCCAGGAGGGAATTGTGGAGCTTGTTCTCAGTGTCTCTGAGAATTGCTCTGATTATCTGTGTGACCTCTTTGCTAAGACTCTCCAGAGAGCCGTCCTCAAAACCAACACACATCTTGACATATCTCCCACATTGATCGCAGTGTGTCCAGGAACGGCATTCAAGGAGCCAGGAACTTTTCTCCCTACACTGTCCATTGAGTTGTCCTCAAAACCAATATACATCCTGCTATATCTCCCACATGGAAAGTGCCAGGAGGGAGAAGTGGCGATTATGTTTAGACTTTCTCGGAACTGCTTCAAATCAACTAGATATCTTTGTGCTGTAAATCTCCCAACAGCCAAACGCAAAAGCAGCAAACATCTCGCTGTATGTCCCACATCCAAAGTGCCAAGAGAGAGCTTGCTCTCCCTGTCTTTGAGTACTGTTTTCGCTGTGCCGGTTACCTCTTTGCTAACATTCTCTTCAGCGCTGCAGGGAAACCAGGAACCACGTGGAGAAGGCACCCACACTGAAAGTGCCTGGAGGGAACATTGGGGCTTCTTCTCAGTGTCTCTGACATAGGGTTTCACTGTCCCGGGAAAGTCTCTGCTAACACCCTGCAGAGCGCTGTGCCCAATCTACAGAAACGTCTTGCGGTATCTCCTACAGGGAAAGTGCCAGGAGGGAACTGTCCATCTTGTTCTCAGTGTCTCTGAGAATTGCTCTGATTATCCCTGTGACCTCTTTGCTAAGACTCTCCAGAGAGCCGTCCTCAAAACCAACACACATCTTGACATATCTCCCTCATTGATCGCAGTGTCTCCAGGAACGGCATTCAAGGAGCCAGGAACTTTTCTCCCTACACTGTCCATTGAGTTGTCCTCAAAACCAATATACATCCTGCTATATCTCCCACATGGAAAGTGCCAGGAGGGAGAAGTGGCGATTATGTTTAGACTTTCTCGGAACTGCTTCAAATCAACTAGATATCTTTGTGCTGTAAATCTCCCAACAGCCAAACGCAAAAGCAGCAAACATCTCGCTGTATGTCCCACATCCAAAGTGCCAAGAGAGAGCTTGCTCTCCCTGTCTTTGAGTACTGTTTTCGCTGTGCCGGTTACCTCTTTGCTAACATTCTCTTCAGCGCTGCAGGGAAACCAGGAACCACGTGGAGAAGGCACCCACACTGAAAGTGCCTGGAGGGAACATTGGGGCTTCTTCTCAGTGTCTCTGACATAGGGTTTCACTGTCCCGGGAAAGTCTCTGCTAACACCCTGCAGAGCGCTGTGCCCAATCTACAGAAACGTCTTGCGGTATCTCCTACAGGGAAAGTGCCAGGAGGGAACTGTCCATCTTGTTCTCAGTGTCTCTGAGAATTGCTCTGATTATCCCTGTGACCTCTTTGCTAAGACTCTCCAGAGAGCCGTCCTCAAAACCAACACACATCTTGACATATCTCCCACATTGATCGCAGTGTCTCCAGGAACGGCATTCAAGGAGCCAGGAACTTTTCTCCCTACACTGTCCATTGAGTTGTCCTCAAAACCAATATACATCCTGCTATATCTCCCACATGGAAAGTGCCAGGAGGGAGAAGTGGCGATTATGTTTAGACTTTCTCGGAACTGCTTCAAATCAACTAGATATCTTTGTGCTGTAAATCTCCCAACAGCCAAACGCAAAAGCAGCAAACATCTCGCTGTATGTCCCACATCCAAAGTGCCAAGAGAGAGCTTGCTCTCCCTGTCTTTGAGTACTGTTTTCGCTGTGCCGGTTACCTCTTTGCTAACATTCTCTTCAGCGCTGCAGGGAAACCAGGAACCACGTGGAGAAGGCACCCACACTGAAAGTGCCTGGAGGGAACATTGGGGCTTCTTCTCAGTGTCTCTGACATAGGGTTTCACTGTCCCGGGAAAGTCTCTGCTAACACCCTGCAGAGCGCTGTGCCCAATCTACAGAAACGTCTTGCGGTATCTCCTACAGGGAAAGTGCCAGGAGGGAACTGTCCATCTTGTTCTCAGTGTCTCTGAGAATTGCTCTGATTATCCCTGTGACCTCTTTGCTAAGACTCTCCAGAGAGCCGTCCTCAAAACCAACACACATCTTGACATATCTCCCACATTGATCGCAGTGTCTCCAGAAACGGCATTCAAGGAGCCAGGAACTTTTCTCCCTACACTGTCCATTGAGTTGTCCTCAAAACCAATATACATCCTGCTATATCTCCCACATGGAAAGTGCCAGGAGGGAGAAGTGGCGATTATGTTTAGACTTTCTCGGAACTGCTTCAAATCAACTAGATATCTTTGTGCTGTAAATCTCCCAACAGCCAAACGCAAAAGCAGCAAACATCTCGCTGTATGTCCCACATCCAAAGTGCCAAGAGAGAGCTTGCTCTCCCTGTCTTTGAGTACTGTTTTCGCTGTCCCGGTTACCTCTTTGCTAACATTCTCTTCAGCGCTGCAGGGAAACCAGGAACCACGTGGAGAAGGCACCCACACTGAAAGTGCCTGGAGGGAACATTGGGGCTTCTTCTCAGTGTCTCTGACATAGGGTTTCACTGTCCCGGGAAAGTCTCTGCTAACACCCTGCAGAGCGCTGTGCCCAATCTACAGAAACGTCTTGCGGTATCTCCTACAGGGAAAGTGCCAGGAGGGAACTGTCCATCTTGTTCTCAGTGTCTCTGAGAATTGCTCTGATTATCCCTGTGACCTCTTTGCTAAGACTCTCCAGAGAGCCGTCCTCAAAACAAACACACATCTTGACATATCTCCCTCATTGATCGCAGTGTCTCCAGGAACGGCATTCAAGGAGCCAGGAACTTTTCTCCCTACACTGTCCATTGAGTTGTCCTCAAAACCAATATACATCCTGCTATATCTCCCACATGGAAAGTGCCAGGAGGGAGAAGTGGCGATTATGTTTAGACTTTCTCGGAACTGCTTCAAATCAACTAGATATCTTTGTGCTGTAAATCTCCCAACAGCCAAACGCAAAAGCAGCAAACATCTCGCTGTATGTCCCACATCCAAAGTGCCAAGAGAGAGCTTGCTCTCCCTGTCTTTGAGTACTGTTTTCGCTGTGCCGGTTACCTCTTTGCTAACATTCTCTTCAGCGCTGCAGGGAAACCAGGAACCACGTGGAGAAGGCACCCACACTGAAAGTGCCTGGAGGGAACATTGGGGCTTCTTCTCAGTGTCTCTGACATAGGGTTTCACTGTCCCGGGAAAGTCTCTGCTAACACCCTGCAGAGCGCTGTGCCCAATCTACAGAAACGTCTTGCGGTATCTCCTACAGGGAAAGTGCCAGGAGGGAACTGTCCATCTTGTTCTCAGTGTCTCTGAGAATTGCTCTGATTATCCCTGTGACCTCTTTGCTAAGACTCTCCAGAGAGCCGTCCTCAAAACCAACACACATCTTGACATATCTCCCACATTGATCGCAGTGTCTCCAGGAACGGCATTCAAGGAGCCAGGAACTTTTCTCCCTACACTGTCCATTGAGTTGTCCTCAAAACCAATATACATCCTGCTATATCTCCCACATGGAAAGTGCCAGGAGGGAGAAGTGGCGATTATGTTTAGACTTTCTCGGAACTGCTTCAAATCAACTAGATATCTTTGTGCTGTAAATCTCCCAACAGCCAAACGCAAAAGCAGCAAACATCTCGCTGTATGTCCCACATCCAAAGTGCCAAGAGAGAGCTTGCTCTCCCTGTCTTTGAGTACTGTTTTCGCTGTCCCGGTTACCTCTTTGCTAACATTCTCTTCAGCGCTGCAGGGAAACCAGGAACCACGTGGAGAAGGCACCCACACTGAAAGTGCCTGGAGGGAACATTGGGGCTTCTTCTCAGTGTCTCTGACATAGGGTTTCACTGTCCCGGGAAAGTCTCTGCTAACACCCTGCAGAGCGCTGTGCCCAATCTACAGAAACGTCTTGCGGTATCTCCTACAGGGAAAGTGCCAGGAGGGAACTGTCCATCTTGTTCTCAGTGTCTCTGAGAATTGCTCTGATTATCCCTGTGACCTCTTTGCTAAGACTCTCCAGAGAGCCGTCCTCAAAACCAACACACATCTTGACATATCTCCCACATTGATCGCAGTGTCTCCAGGAACGGCATTCAAGGAGCCAGGAACTTTTCTCCCTACACTGTCCATTGAGTTGTCCTCAAAACCAATATACATCCTGCTATATCTCCCACATGGAAAGTGCCAGGAGGGAGAAGTGGCGATTATGTTTAGACTTTCTCGGAACTGCTTCAAATCAACTAGATATCTTTGTGCTGTAAATCTCCCAACAGCCAAACGCAAAAGCAGCAAACATCTCGCTGTATGTCCCACATCCAAAGTGCCAAGAGAGAGCTTGCTCTCCCTGTCTTTGAGTACTGTTTTCGCTGTGCCGGTTACCTCTTTGCTAACATTCTCTTCAGCGCTGCAGGGAAACCAGGAACCACGTGGAGAAGGCACCCACACTGAAAGTGCCTGGAGGGAACATTGGGGCTTCTTCTCAGTGTCTCTGACATAGGGTTTCACTGTCCCGGGAAAGTCTCTGCTAACACCCTGCAGAGCGCTGTGCCCAATCTACAGAAACGTCTTGCGGTATCTCCTACAGGGAAAGTGCCAGGAGGGAACTGTCCATCTTGTTCTCAGTGTCTCTGAGAATTGCTCTGATTATCCCTGTGACCTCTTTGCTAAGACTCTCCAGAGAGCCGTCCTCAAAACCAACACACATCTTGACATATCTCCCACATTGATCGCAGTGTCTCCAGGAACGGCATTCAAGGAGCCAGGAACTTTTCTCCCTACACTGTCCATTGAGTTGTCCTCAAAACCAATATACATCCTGCTATATCTCCCACATGGAAAGTGCCAGGAGGGAGAAGTGGCGATTATGTTTAGACTTTCTCGGAACTGCTTCAAATCAACTAGATATCTTTGTGCTGTAAATCTCCCAACAGCCAAACGCAAAAGCAGCAAACATCTCGCTGTATGTCCCACATCCAAAGTGCCAAGAGAGAGCTTGCTCTCCCTGTCTTTGAGTACTGTTTTCGCTGTCCCGGTTACCTCTTTGCTAACATTCTCTTCAGCGCTGCAGGGAAACCAGGAACCACGTGGAGAAGGCACCCACACTGAAAGTGCCTGGAGGGAACATTGGGGCTTCTTCTCAGTGTCTCTGACATAGGGTTTCACTGTCCCGGGAAAGTCTCTGCTAACACCCTGCAGAGCGCTGTGCCCAATCTACAGAAACGTCTTGCGGTATCTCCTACAGGGAAAGTGCCAGGAGGGAACTGTCCATCTTGTTCTCAGTGTCTCTGAGAATTGCTCTGATTATCCCTGTGACCTCTTTGCTAAGACTCTCCAGAGAGCCGTCCTCAAAACCAACACACATCTTGACATATCTCCCTCATTGATCGCAGTGTCTCCAGGAACGGCATTCAAGGAGCCAGGAACTTTTCTCCCTACACTGTCCATTGAGTTGTCCTCAAAACCAATATACATCCTGCTATATCTCCCACATGGAAAGTGCCAGGAGGGAGAAGTGGCGATTATGTTTAGACTTTCTCGGAACTGCTTCAAATCAACTAGATATCTTTGTGCTGTAAATCTCCCAACAGCCAAACGCAAAAGCAGCAAACATCTCGCTGTATGTCCCACATCCAAAGTGCCAAGAGAGAGCTTGCTCTCCCTGTCTTTGAGTACTGTTTTCGCTGTGCCGGTTACCTCTTTGCTAACATTCTCTTCAGCGCTGCAGGGAAACCAGGAACCACGTGGAGAAGGCACCCACACTGAAAGTGCCTGGAGGGAACATTGGGGCTTCTTCTCAGTGTCTCTGACATAGGGTTTCACTGTCCCGGGAAAGTCTCTGCTAACACCCTGCAGAGCGCTGTGCCCAATCTACAGAAACGTCTTGCGGTATCTCCTACAGGGAAAGTGCCAGGAGGGAACTGTCCATCTTGTTCTCAGTGTCTCTGAGAATTGCTCTGATTATCCCTGTGACCTCTTTGCTAAGACTCTCCAGAGAGCCGTCCTCAAAACCAACACACATCTTGACATATCTCCCACATTGATCGCAGTGTCTCCAGGAACGGCATTCAAGGAGCCAGGAACTTTTCTCCCTACACTGTCCATTGAGTTGTCCTCAAAACCAATATACATCCTGCTATATCTCCCACATGGAAAGTGCCAGGAGGGAGAAGTGGCGATTATGTTTAGACTTTCTCGGAACTGCTTCAAATCAACTAGATATCTTTGTGCTGTAAATCTCCCAACAGCCAAACGCAAAAGCAGCAAACATCTCGCTGTATGTCCCACATCCAAAGTGCCAAGAGAGAGCTTGCTCTCCCTGTCTTTGAGTACTGTTTTCGCTGTGCCGGTTACCTCTTTGCTAACATTCTCTTCAGCGCTGCAGGGAAACCAGGAACCACGTGGAGAAGGCACCCACACTGAAAGTGCCTGGAGGGAACATTGGGGCTTCTTCTCAGTGTCTCTGACATAGGGTTTCACTGTCCCGGGAAAGTCTCTGCTAACACCCTGCAGAGCGCTGTGCCCAATCTACAGAAACGTCTTGCGGTATCTCCTACAGGGAAAGTGCCAGGAGGGAACTGTCCATCTTGTTCTCAGTGTCTCTGAGAATTGCTCTGATTATCCCTGTGACCTCTTTGCTAAGACTCTCCAGAGAGCCGTCCTCAAAACCAACACACATCTTGACATATCTCCCTCATTGATCGCAGTGTCTCCAGGAACGGCATTCAAGGAGCCAGGAACTTTTCTCCCTACACTGTCCATTGAGTTGTCCTCAAAACCAATATACATCCTGCTATATCTCCCACATGGAAAGTGCCAGGAGGGAGAAGTGGCGATTATGTTTAGACTTTCTCGGAACTGCTTCAAATCAACTAGATATCTTTGTGCTGTAAATCTCCCAACAGCCAAACGCAAAAGCAGCAAACATCTCGCTGTATGTCCCACATCCAAAGTGCCAAGAGAGAGCTTGCTCTCCCTGTCTTTGAGTACTGTTTTCACTGTCCCGGTTACCTCTTTGCTAACATTCTCTTCAGCGCTGCAGGGAAACCAGGAACCACGTGGAGAAGGCACCCACACTGAAAGTGCCTGGAGGGAACATTGGGGCTTCTTCTCAGTGTCTCTGACATAGGGTTTCACTGTCCCGGGAAAGTCTCTGCTAACACCCTGCAGAGCGCTGTGCCCAATCTACAGAAACGTCTTGCGGTATCTCCTACAGGGAAAGTGCCAGGAGGGAACTGTCCATCTTGTTCTCAGTGTCTCTGAGAATTGCTCTGATTATCCCTGTGACCTCTTTGCTAAGACTCTCCAGAGAGCCGTCCTCAAAACCAACACACATCTTGACATATCTCCCACATTGATCGCAGTGTCTCCAGGAACGGCATTCAAGGAGCCAGGAACTTTTCTCCCTACACTGTCCATTGAGTTGTCCTCAAAACCAATATACATCCTGCTATATCTCCCACATGGAAAGTGCCAGGAGGGAGAAGTGGGGATTATGTTTAGACTTTCTCGGAACTGCTTCAAATCAACTAGATATCTTTGTGCTGTAAATCTCCCAACAGCCAAACGCAAAAGCAGCAAACATCTCGCTGTATGTCCCACATCCAAAGTGCCAAGAGAGAGCTTGCTCTCCCTGTCTTTGAGTACTGTTTTCGCTGTGCCGGTTACCTCTTTGCTAACATTCTCTTCAGCGCTGCAGGGAAACCAGGAACCACGTGGAGAAGGCACCCACACTGAAAGTGCCTGGAGGGAACATTGGGGCTTCTTCTCAGTGTCTCTGACATAGGGTTTCACTGTCCCGGGAAAGTCTCTGCTAACACCCTGCAGAGCGCTGTGCCCAATCTACAGAAACGTCTTGCGGTATCTCCTACAGGGAAAGTGCCAGGAGGGAACTGTCCATCTTGTTCTCAGTGTCTCTGAGAATTGCTCTGATTATCCCTGTGACCTCTTTGCTAAGACTCTCCAGAGAGCCGTCCTCAAAACCAACACACATCTTGACATATCTCCCACATTGATCGCAGTGTCTCCAGGAACGGCATTCAAGGAGCCAGGAACTTTTCTCCCTACACTGTCCATTGAGTTGTCCTCAAAACCAATATACATCCTGCTATATCTCCCACATGGAAAGTGCCAGGAGGGAGAAGTGGCGATTATGTTTAGACTTTCTCGGAACTGCTTCAAATCAACTAGATATCTTTGTGCTGTAAATCTCCCAACAGCCAAACGCAAAAGCAGCAAACATCTCGCTGTATGTCCCACATCCAAAGTGCCAAGAGAGAGCTTGCTCTCCCTGTCTTTGAGTACTGTTTTCGCTGTGCCGGTTACCTCTTTGCTAACATTCTCTTCAGCGCTGCAGGGAAACCAGGAACCACGTGGAGAAGGCACCCACACTGAAAGTGCCTGGAGGGAACATTGGGGCTTCTTCTCAGTGTCTCTGACATAGGGTTTCACTGTCCCGGGAAAGTCTCTGCTAACACCCTGCAGAGCGCTGTGCCCAATCTACAGAAACGTCTTGCGGTATCTCCTACAGGGAAAGTGCCAGGAGGGAATTGTCGAGCTTGTTCTCAGTGTCTCTGAGAATTGCTCTGATTATCCCTGTGACCTCTTTGCTAAGACTCTCCAGAGAGCCGTCCTCAAACCAACACACATCTTGACATATCTCCCACATTGATCGCAGTGTCTCCAGGAACGGCATTCAAGGAGCCAGGAACTTTTCTCCCTACACTGTCCATTGAGTTGTCCTCAAAACCAATATACATCCTGCTATATCTCCCACATGGAAAGTGCCAGGAGGGGAGAAGTGGCGATTATGTTTAGACTTTCTCGGAACTGCTTCAAATCAACTAGATATCTTTGTGCTGTAAATCTCCCAACAGCCAAACGCAAAAGCAGCAAACATCTCGCTGTATGTCCCACATCCAAAGTGCCAAGAGAGAGCTTGCTCTCCCTGTCTTTGAGTACTGTTTTCGCTGTGCCGGTTACCTCTTTGCTAACATTCTCTTCAGCGCTGCAGGGAAACCAGGAACCACGTGGAGAAGGCACCCACACTGAAAGTGCCTGGAGGGAACATTGGGGCTTCTTCTCAGTGTCTCTGACATAGGGTTTCACTGTCCCGGGAAAGTCTCTGCTAACACCCTGCAGAGCGCTGTGCCCAATCTACAGAAACGTCTTGCGGTATCTCCTACAGGGAAAGTGCCAGGAGGGAACTGTCCATCTTGTTCTCAGTGTCTCTGAGAATTGCTCTGATTATCCCTGTGACCTCTTTGCTAAGACTCTCCAGAGAGCCGTCCTCAAAACCAACACACATCTTGACATATCTCCCTCATTGATCGCAGTGTCTCCAGGAACGGCATTCAAGGAGCCAGGAACTTTTCTCCCTACACTGTCCATTGAGTTGTCCTCAAAACCAATATACATCCTGCTATATCTCCCACATGGAAAGTGCCAGGAGGGAGAAGTGGCGATTATGTTTAGACTTTCTCGGAACTGCTTCAAATCAACTAGATATCTTTGTGCTGTAAATCTCCCAACAGCCAAACGCAAAAGCAGCAAACATCTCGCTGTATGTCCCACATCCAAAGTGCCAAGAGAGAGCTTGCTCTCCTGTCTTTGAGTACTGTTTTCACTGTCCCGGTTACCTCTTTGCTAACATTCTCTTCAGCGCTGCAGGGAAACCAGGAACCACGTGGAGAAGGCACCCACACTGAAAGTGCCTGGAGGGAACATTGGGGCTTCTTCTCAGTGTCTCTGACATAGGGTTTCACTGTCCCGGGAAAGTCTCTGCTAACACCCTGCAGAGCGCTGTGCCCAATCTACAGAAACGTCTTGCGGTATCTCCTACAGGGAAAGTGCCAGGAGGGAACTGTCCATCTTGTTCTCAGTGGTCTCTGAGAATTGCTCTGATTATCCCTGTGACCTCTTTGCTAAGACTCTCCAGAGAGCCGTCCTCAAAACCAACACACATCTTGACATATCTCCCACATTGATCGCAGTGTCTCCAGGAACGGCATTCAAGGAGCCAGGAACTTTTCTCCCTACACTGTCCATTGAGTTGTCCTCAAAACCAATATACATCCTGCTATATCTCCCACATGGAAAGTGCCAGGAGGGAGAAGTGGCGATTATGTTTAGACTTTCTCGGAACTGCTTCAAATCAACTAGATATCTTTGTGCTGTAAATCTCCCAACAGCCAAACGCAAAAGCAGCAAACATCTCGCTGTATGTCCCACATCCAAAGTGCCAAGAGAGAGCTTGCTCTCCCTGTCTTTGAGTACTGTTTTCGCTGTGCCGGTTACCTCTTTGCTAACATTCTCTTCAGCGCTGCAGGGAAACCAGGAACCACGTGGAGAAGGCACCCACACTGAAAGTGCCTGGAGGGAACATTGGGGCTTCTTCTCAGTGTCTCTGACATAGGGTTTCACTGTCCCGGGAAAGTCTCTGCTAACACCCTGCAGAGCGCTGTGCCCAATCTACAGAAACGTCTTGCGGTATCTCCTACAGGGAAAGTGCCAGGAGGGAATTGTCGAGCTTGTTCTCAGTGTCTCTGAGAATTGCTCTGATTATCCCTGTGACCTCTTTGCTAAGACTC